>NC_079193.1:11664045-11683743 GCF_029499605.1 Hyla sarda
ATATATATATATATATGAGGGGTGGACTTACTTATGGTAGATACTGTATATATATATATATATATATATATATATGAGCGGTGGACTTACTTATGGTAGATACTGTATATATATATATATATATGAGCGGTGGACTTACTTATGGTAGATACTGTATATATATATATATATATATATATATGAGCGGTGGACTTACTTATGGTAGATACTGTATATATATATATATGAGGGGTGGACTTATGGGAGATACTGTATACTGTATATATATATATATATGAGGGGTGGACTTACTTATGGGAGATACTGTGTACTGTATATATATATATATATATATATATGAGGGGTGGACTTACTTATGGGAGATACTGTATATATATATATATATATGGGGAGATACGGGATATACTGTGTATATATATATATATATATATATATATATATATATGGGGAGATACGGGATATACTGTGTATATATATATATATATATATATATATGGGGAGATACGGGATATACTGTGTATATATATATATATATATATATATATATATATAGGGAGATACGGGATATACTGTGTGCACCAATAGGCAGAATGCAGAGGTCCTGTGTGGTTGGAGTTTCCCTGGTATGTCAATCACGCCCGAGGTCCCGCCCACATGACTAATAAGGGTAATTAGTATACGACACGTGCTCTCAGAAAATCTTCTTTACAAGAGCTGCCGGACATGTCGGGGCTGGATTAGTGTTATTATCCCGGTGACAGGTTCCTACGAAGCTTCCAGGTATCCAAAATGTTCAGACCATATAGTAAAACGTGATTCCTACACAGCAGCGGGTGCTAAGATTTTTGGTGACATTTTAGGGTGAATTCACACGTGGCGGATTAGTTGTAGAAATTTCTGCAGATGTCTCATTCATCAGAAATGTTTCTAGTCACATGAATGGAACAGATGTTATTTGAGCTGCAGAAACTTCTGCAGCAAATCTGCTACGTGCGAACACAACCTGAAAGGGGTACTCCGCCACCCAAAGGATAGGGGATAAGATGTCTAGGGGCGGAGTACCCCTTTAAGGTTGTGTTCACACTTGGCAGGTTTGCTGCAGAAGTTTCCATTCATGTAACTAGAAATATTTCTGATCTCTGTGAAGCACCCGGCGTTTGTTTAGAACACTTGGAGCGGGCGGCGGGGGTTGTGATGTCACGGCAACGCCCCCTCATGATGTCACACCCCCTCATGATGTCACGCCCCCTCAATGCAAGTCTATGGGAAGGGGCTTGGCCGCGACGTCAGGACCCCCGCCGCCCGCTCCAAGTGTTCAGAGCAAAATGTTCTGAACACTGGGACAGCGGAGTACCCCTTTAAGGTTTCCTCACATGTACAGGATATTAATGTGACTAAATGATTGGAAATGGCAGCAGATCCTGTAGGTGTGAATACGCTCCTAGGAGAGCTAAGACTGCCCAGACACCCCTTCCCAAAGGGCTAAAGGCGATGAGGACAAGGCCGGCAGCCCCTCACCTCACTGGGAGAAATTCGGCCACAGCATTAATTAATAAATAATAGAAACAAATGTATCTAGTACTAACCCTAAACATTATCAGGGAGATTTATCAAAGGATTTATCGGGGGTTTTTTACTTATAAAAGTCACATGTGCGCCTAAGCAATTTTTTGGGTCACTTTTGTGGGTAAGTATAGTGTATCAATCAGCCCTTCCTAACCAGTTTTCATTTTGTAGAGGTCGAGAATTTATCAAGTGCGAATGTCACACGTAGACAAACCCACTGCGACTTTTTGTAAAGCTCCGCTCCCCGGGCCACTCACATCTACCACCCGCCCACTAGCTATTGCGGGACTACAACTCTTAGCATGCCCTTACAGGGAGGACATGCTGGGAGTTGTAGTTCCAACAGCTTGCGGGCGGGTGGCTGGCTGACAGGAATATGAAATGACGGCAATGTAATTTCATTTTTCCCAGGCGGAGCCGTAATTGCCCCAGACCGACCAATCACAGCTGGCGGAAATATAAAGTTACAGTGTCATAACTTCTTTTTCCCCGCCAGGCAGCGGAGCACAATGCTTCCCCGCTTCCCTGCCTTGTTAGTCACCCGCCCACACTGCACGACTACAACTCCCAGCAATCCCTTACAGTAAGGACATGCTGGGAGTTGTAGTCGTGCGGCGCAGGCAGGAGATGTGTGAGCGGGTATAAGCTGCCTGCACATTTCCCACAAGGCCCCCGTCACATGACTACGACTCCCAGCATGCCCTTACAGTGAGGACATGCTTGGAGTTGTAGTTGTGTGGCGTGGGTGGGAGATGTGCAGGCTTCCCTTAGCTGTTCCTAAACTACAACTCCCATCATGGGAGTTGTAGTTTAGAAACAGCGAGCCTCCAGCTGTTTCTAAACTGGAGGCTCGCTGTTGTTAAATTACAACTCCCATGAATCCCAGACAGCCAAAAGCTGGAAATGAGGGGGTTGTAGTTTAGCAACAGCTGCAGGCTCCCTGTTTGTAAATTCTGCTTTATAGGCTTTCTTCCCAGGGGGGAGCGCCATAAATGTGCTAACCTATTTTCCATGTTTTTTTTCCTTCTCATTTCAGATCCGTATATCCTGTAGACTACTTCGAATTCGGTGGACTACATTAATGAACAGCATTTTTTTTTAATGTTAATAAAATGGTTAACTAGGGCTTGTGAGGGAGTGTTTTTTGGAATAAAAGTTTTTAAATGTGTTGTGTTTTTTTTTATTATTTACTTTACAGGCTTAGTAGTGGAAGCAGTATTATGGATGGAGTCCATTACTAAGCCGGGGCTTAGCATTAGCCCCCAAAACAGCTAGTGCTAACCCCCAATTATTACCCCAGTACCCACCGCCACAGGGGTGCCGGGAAGAGCCGGTAATAACAGGCCTGGAGTGTCAAAAATGGCACTCCTGAGCCTAGGCGGTAACAGTCTGGTGTTATTTAGGCTGGGAAGGGCCAGTAACAGTGGTGCCCGGCCACCCTGGTAACGTCAGACTGTTGCTGCTTGGTTGGTATCTGGCTGAGAATAATAATATGGGGAACCACACATTTTTTTTATTGTTATTTATGCAAAATGTGTGTGGTTCTTCATATTTTTATTCTCAGCCAGATACCAACCAAGCAGCAACAGCCTGACATTACTAGGGTAAGACCTGGCCTAGACCACCATTAAGATTTCTTCCATACAAGACTTCTCCACAGAACCAGCCAAACAAACCACACACAGTAATAGTACCCGCTTTGCGTCCTCATAAAGTTGTTAGGCCCCCTCTGTGCCCCCAAATATAGCTGTAGGCCCCCAAACTGTCCCCATATATAGTTGTAGGCCACCATACTGTCCTGCTTTGGTGTCCACTGCTCCTCTGGTCTGGGGAACTATTGTTATGGCTCATAGCAGTAGGTCCCCGGTCTGAAGCAGTGGACACCAAAGCTGATGGTAGTTACTGCCCACAGCAGCCCAGTGCCCGCGCTTCCCCTTTACTGTCCTCCTGCTCCTCGGTGCAGTGACGTCAGCCGATCATTTCTTTCAAAGTGGTCCAAACCAGTAACCAGTGGTTGTGGCTGCCATTACTGATTTATTTTTTCAAGTACCCCGTACGTGATACTGGAGTAAGCCAGGGATGCTTTATGCTCTGCATCTGACCCAGAGAATTTATGTCTCACACGACAGTAAGCCAGTGACGTTTTATACATTGCTGGCTTACTGTATCTACTTAATACCACAGGGTCATTGAGCAAAAATCAGATGGGGTGCCAGATTTTGGCTTACGACCCCCTGGCCAGGACCTTGTGCCATTATCTGGTGCACCTTCCACTCTTGCCCAGAGAGCGTTGTGGCAGTAAGTAGAAATAACCCTGGATCAAGCGGTAAGTATAATACTTTACTTTTCTTCACTAATTTGTGTTCTTTTTTTTGTACAGCTTCACAGGATCCTTTAGATCTACAATGAATTATGTGAACTACGTTAGAATGGTGGACTTTTTTTTCTTCTTCAGGTTAGAGTTAATGTAGTACTCTGGTGCTCCAGCATTCTGAACATTTTGTTCAGAACTCCCGGAGGCCGTGATCGGGACGTCACGGCCATGCCCCTTGTGATGTCATGCCACGCCCCCTCCAATTATGTCTATGGGAGGGGGCGTGTCGGCCGACACGCCCCCTCCCATAGACATAATTGGAGGGGGTGGGGCGTGCACACACGAGGGGCGTGGTCGTGACATCACGACCACTGCCACAGGAACCCAGCGTTTGTTCAGAACGCCGGGTGCTGGGGGAGATCGCTGAGGGCCCCAGCAGCGGGACCCCCGCGATCAGACATCTTATCCCCTATCCTGAGAGGATAAGATGTCTAGCAGCGGAGTACCCCTTTAAAATGGCAGATTGTATTTCTTTAGCTGTGAATGAATCCTGTGATGCCATTCATAATGCTCGGCTCATGGCATTGGTATGATTTTATGATAAGAACCAGAATATTTTTTGGGAGGATCTGCCTTGGCATGACTGCTCTTCATTTAGGGGTCCCAGTGCCGGCGCACCACTGTCTGTGGAGAGTCCGCACAGAGTTTTTCCATGCGGACATTCCACCATGTGAACATAGCCTTAGAAGTTAAAGGGGTACTCCTGTGGAATAATTTTTTTTTTTAATCAACTGGTGCCAGAAAGTTAAACAGATTTGTAAATTACTTCTATTAAAAAATCTTAATCCTTCCAGTACTTTTTAGGGGCTGTATACTACAGAGGAAATGCTTTTCTTTTTGGATTTCTCTTCTGTCACGTCCAAAGTGCTCTCTCTGCTGACCTCTGCTGTCCATTTTAGGAACTGTCCAGAGCAGCATATGTTTGCTATGGGGATTTTCTCCTGCTCTGGACAGTTCCTAAAATGGACAGCAGAGGTCAGCAGAGAGCACTGTGATCATGACAGAAGAGAAATGGAAAAAGAAAAGCATTTTCTCTGTAGTATACAGCCCCTAAAAAGTACTGGAAGGATTAAGATTTTTTTAATAGTAGTAATTTACTAATCTGTTTAACTTTCTGGCACCAGATGATTTAAAAAAAAAAAATAAAAGTTTTCCACGGGAGTACCCCTTTAATGCCACTTTTAGTGATCTACAATAACAAGAGGTGGCTTAGTAAGGGTAAAGTAACGTTTTGAAACGCTTCTGGAGCATTTGGAAAGAGCTGGAGACAATATGGAAATTGACGCTTTTCTGGTTGATATTACAGGCTATTTAAATGTAAAAACTATGGGATAAAAATCAAACCATATCCGACCTGATGGAAGCGCTGAGGGCTTTTCAGAGGAAATGACAGCTTTCTCAAAGGGATATGCAAGAGGCCTTCAACCATCACTTTTTCTGCACTTTCAGCAGCAGGACTGCGAAAGTGATTGACAGCCGGGATCCCGCCGCAGCTGCCAAGACTGAGAACGCGTCGTTCTAGGTAGCATTTTAGAAGTACTACAGTCTTAGACACTTATCCCCTATCCGCAGGATAGGATATAAGTGTCTGATCGCAAGGGTCCGACCGCTGGGACACCCCCGTTCTCCTGTATGGGGACCCGGTATTGGCGCTGGCTCTGCACACCTAATGTGCGCGTCGTCAACCTTAACAGGTAAAAAGTAAAAAATATAAAAACAAAATATTTTCTCATAATTAAAATAAAAAAAATAAATAAATGCCCCTTTCCTAATAAAGCCCTGTATTAAAAAACAAAGACAAAAAAAACCCTATACATAATAGGTATTGCCACATTCGTAATGACATCTACAATAAAATGATAATGTTAATTATCCTGCATAGCGAACACTTTAAAAAAACAACAGCAAAAAAAAAAAAAAAAAAAAAAAGCACAAAATTGGCTAATTTCAGTCAAAAAATCTGATAAAAATGATCAAAAGGTACCGTATTTTTCGCCCTATAGGACGCACCGGCGTATAAGACGCACCCAATTTTTAGGGGCAAAATCTAAAAAAATTAAGATTTTGAACCCAATAGTGGTCTTCAACCTGCAGACCTCAAGATGTTGCAAAACTATAACTCCCAGCATGCCCGGACAGCCGTTGGCTGTCCGGGCATGCTGGGAGTTGTAGTTTTGCAACATCTGGAGGTCCGCAGATTGAAGACCACTGCAGGAGGAGGTAATACTCACGTGTCCCCGCCGCTCCGGACCCGTCACCGCTGCCCTGGATGTCGCTCCATCGCTGTCCCCGTCGCTCCGGAACGTCTCTGCTGCCGGCCGGGTATCCTCGCTCTCCGTCGCCGCCATCACGTCGTTACGCACGCCGACGCACGTACGCGACGACGAGGAAGGAGAGCGCCGGCCATACAGGGGATCCCTGAACGGAGAAGACACCGAGGAGGCAGGTAAGGTCCCTCCCGGTGTCCTGTAAGCACTAACCCGGCTATTCAGTCGGGCTGTTCGGGACCGCCGCGGTGAAATCGCGGCGGTCCCGAACAGCCCGACTGAACAGCCGGGTTAGTGTCACTTTCCCTTCAGACGGGGCGGTCAGCTTTGATCGCCACGTCTGAAGGGTTAATGCAGGGCATCGACGCGATCGGTGATGTCCTGTATTAGCCGCGGGCCGTTGATGGCCGCAGGGACCGCCGCGATAGGTGTGTATTCGCCGTATAAGACGCACCGACTTTTTCCCCCCAGTTTTGGGGAAGAAAAAGTGCGTCTTATACGGCGAAAAATACGGTAACATGCATCGCAGAAATGATAAAAGTACAGCTTGTCCCACAAAAAATAAGCCTTCACACTATGGCGTTGGATGAAAACTAAAAAAGGTATGGTTGTCGGAACACAAAAAAAGAGGGGGGGAAAAGGATTTTCTTAAATAATTGTACCGATCCACAGAATAAAGATAACATCATTTTACCGAACATGAACACCATAAAAAAAATTTTTTTTTTAAACGTCAGAATTTTTCAACATTTTCAACAAATTTGTACATTACAAAAAAAAGAAGAAAATGACAACTAAACCCAAAAACCTCCGAAATGTGAAAACAGTCTTTTTCCAGAATGACATTTAATGCTCTAAATGTTCTGTCCTTAAAGTGGTACTCCGCTGCTCAGCGTTTGGAACAAACTGTTCCGAACGCTGGAGCCGAGAGCTCGTGACGTCATAACCCTGCCCCCTCATGATGTCACGCCCCGCCCCCTCGATGCAAGTCTATGGGAGGGGGCGTGACAGCTGTCACGCCCCCTCCCATAGGCTTGCATTGAGGGGGCGGGGTGTGACGCCACGAGGGGGCGGGGCTATGACGTCACGAGCTCCCGGCGCCGGCGTTCAGAACAGTTTGTTCCAAGCGCTGAGCAGCGGAGTACCCCTTTAAAGTCAGGGGCCTCACATATATCAGGTAGCGACTAGTTCTTATTTAATTATGATGCTTTTACAATGTGGATGAAAATTATACCAATTAGTACGTACGGGGAAAGATCTTTCCTAATTTCCAGTTTGAGATGGTAAGTTCTAGATTACGGAAAATTCTCCCTTCTATTGCAGAGAACGGGGCATGATCTGTGCATATTAATGCACATATTTAATTGACATAATAAAAATATATACACAAGGAAACCTATTTAAGTATTCCTCCAAATGTATTAGAAGTAATGAGATAATAAATATGGTAATGTACCAAGATGTACACCAGTATGTCCTCCAAATTTAGTACCAAAGATTTCATATCTGTACTTAAAGGGTCACTCTCATTAAAACTCATTTTTGCTATTGCACTCCTTATGGTAGCTTAAAAATATTTCTAATATACTTTGTTTAAAAAAAATGACGTTTTCTATGTTTTATTTGTGCTTAAAAAAGCTCTTTTCCCCATCTTTCCCCCATCTCATACACAGGAAGCCTGGAGTGCTGAGGGGGGGGGGGGGGGGGGGGGGTTGTCCAACCAACAGCATATGGCGGTTAAAGGGGTATTCCAGGCAAAAACTTTTTTTTTATATCAACTGGCTCCGGAAAGTTAAACAGATTTGTAAATTACATCTATTAAAAAATCTTAATCCTTCCAATAGTTAATAGCTTCTGAAGTTTTCTGTCTAACTGCTCAATGATGATGTCACGTCCCGGGAGCTGTGCATGATGGGAGAATATCCCCATAGGAGCTGGACAGCTCCCGGGACGTGAGTCATCAGAAAGCAGTTAGACAGAAAACAGCAACTCAACTTCAGAAGCTAATAACTATTGGAAGATTAAGATTTTTTAATAGAAGTAATTTACAAATCTGTTTAACTTTCCGGAGCCAGTTGATATATAAAAAAAAGTTTTGGCCTGGAATACCCCTTTAAGTGTGAGAGGAGCTATGATTGGATGAGGCTGGACACACCCCCCCTCAGCACTCCAGGCTGCACTTCCTGTGTTTGGACTTCGGTCCAAAGTCTGTGTGTGATATGGGGAAAAATGTGCTCTTAAAAAAGCTCAATTAAAACATAGAAAACTTCATTTTTTTTAAACAAAGTATATTAGAAATATTTTTTTTGTGCAATAGCAAAAATTTGTTTTAATGATAGTTACCATTTAAATATGTCCTACTAGATTTATGTGGTTAGTTATTAGGGGCTGGAGGGTTCATACATGTCACTTCCATTTAATATATCCAGAGATTAGATATTGACCGATCCTTGATATAATTTGGTTTAATAACATGTGATATATTGAACTAATCATTGTTGTAAATTGATGAAACAATTTTCTGTAATGTGTAGTAAGCTTCATTAATGTTATACGTACATAATCCTATCTCTTTAAGAATATCATGTAGATGTAAGTTACTAACATTAGCTTATAATGCTTAATAATACACTGCACAAAAAAATAAAGGGAACACTAAGATTACACATCCTAGATCTGAATGAACTGATCGTATGAAATACATTCGTCTTTACATAGTTGAATGCGCTGACAGCAAAATCACACAAAAATTATCAATGGAAATCATCAACCCCTGGAGGTCTGGATATGGAGTCAAACTCAAAATCACAGAGGAAAACCCCACTACAGGCTGATCCAACTTTATGTAATGTCCTTAAAACAAGTCCCAATGAGGCTCAGTAGTGTGTGTGGCCTCCACGTGCCCGTATGACCTCCCTACAATGCCTGGGCATGATCCTGATGAGGTGGAGGATGGTCTCCTGAGGGATGTCCTCCCAGACCTGGACTAAAGCATCCGCCAACTCCTGGACAGTCTGTGGTGGATGGAGCGAGACGTCCCAGATGTGCTCAATCGGATTCAGGGGAACGGGCCGGCCAGTCCATAGCATCAATGCCTTCCTCTTGTAGGAACTGCTGACACACTCCAGCCACATGAGGTCTAGCATTGTCTTGTATTAGGAAGAACCCAGGGCCAACCGCACCAGCATATGGTCTCACAAGGGGTCTGAGGATCTCATCTCGGAACCTAATGTCAGTCAGGCTACTTCTGGCAAGCACATGGAGGGCTTTGCGGCCCCCAAAGAAATGCCACCCCACACCATTACTGACCCACCGCCAAACCGGTCATGCTGGAGAATGTTGCAGGCAGCAGAATGTTCTCCATGGCGTCTCCAGACTCTCATGTCTGTCACATGTGCTCAGTGTGAACCTGGTTTCATCAGTGAAGAGCACAGGGTGCTGGTGGCGAATTTGCCAACCTTGGTGTTCTCTAACAAATGCCAAACGTCCTGCACAGTTTTGGGCTGTAAGCACAACCCCCACCTGTGGACGTCGGGCCCTCATACCACCCTCATGGAGTCTGTTACTGACTGTTTGAGTGGACACATGCACATTTGTGGCCTGAAATGATCCTATTGCAGGGCTCTGGCAGTGCTCCTCCTGCTCCTCCTTGCACAAAGGCGGAGGTAGCAGTCCTGCTGCTTGGTTGTTGCCCTCCTACAGCCTCCCTCACGTCTCCTGATGTACTGGCCTGTCTCCTGGTAGGGCCTCCATGCTCTGGACACTACGCTGACAGACACAGCAAACCTTCTTGCCACAGCTCGCATTGATGTGCCATCCTGGATGAGCTGCACTACCTGAGCCACTTGTGTGGGTTGTAGACTCCGTCTCATGCTACCACTAGAGTGAAAGCACCGCCAGCATTCAAAAGTGACCAAAACATCAGCCAGGAAGCATAGGAACTGAGATGTGGTCTGTGGTCACCACCTGCAGTATCACACCTTTATTGGGGGGTGTTGCTAATTGCCTATAATTTCCACCTGTTGTCTGTTCCATGTGAAATTGATTGTCAATCAGTGTTCTTCCTGAGTGGACAGTGGGATTTCACACAAGTGTCAGTGACTTGGAGTTACATTGTGTTGTTTAAGTGTTCCCTTTATTTTTTTTGAGCAGTGTATTTTATATATATATGATCATAGTTGATTGGAGGTCCCTTACTGAGATCAATAATTAGTGCAAAAATTGGGCTCCACATATTTGGAGGTCCCTTAGCAGAGCAATAACCGGGGAACGTTATTGGAGGTCCCCCGATGAAATAATCGCGACAGTCCTGGTCCCCAGCATGGATCCCCTTCCCTTTCCTGGTACACAGCATGGCTCTTCTTTTTAGGTGAGTGCTGTGAGGGGCTGCAGGTTGAGTGAAAGGTCTGGTAATGAAGGTTAAGTAAAGCCAGGTACACAGGACCTCAGGGAGTAGTCAGATGAGTTAGAGTAAAATATTCAGAATACAAGGAACAGCAGCAAAATGACGATGATAACACATATGTGAATGGGCCGAAGCTACTAGGAGGAAAGCACCTATAACTGGCATTGAGGCCGGTGTGGTCAAGAACCATAAGTGACCCCTACACTGCAAGTTGTACTTCTATACAGAGACTCTACCAGGATCATGAGACCAAACTCTAATAAATCAAAAATAAATACAAAAATTGCAATGAAAAAGCTTATAGTTTTCCTATTGCTGTTTTCTCTGTATACATCATTCCATGATTCTTCTCTCTCCATATATAATGGAGCACGTGGTAATAACAGAAGAGTCTGTGCCAATACGACTCGTGTGTGAATAAACAACCTCAACAATAATGGCTCCCTATAATCTTGGCTGTTTTATGGTGGCATCACTGTTTACAGTCCAGGGTTTATTTTCGGTTGGTTGACTGGTTTTCCTCCATTGCCGGTAAGAAAATGTTTGTTGCTCATAGGAAATCTTGATGTTTTATTTACGGCAGCGTAATAATTAAAACAATTGGAGAAAAAACTATGAAATTATGGAATGAATCCAGGCAATAAACATCTCGCGTAGCTCCGACATTTAAACTTTACTAGTCGTTTTAATGAAATGGTATCCGAGACGGTTATTATTCTGTAGTGATGGAATGCTGCTACGTCACGTCTTCGTAGCTCCTAGTTTAGTATAAAATGCTCCAACCCCACTTCAGTTTCATCCGGCACATTGACAGCTTCTCTTGGATCTCTACCATCATCTCACCGAGAACATGTCCTACAAAGGAGCCAGCAGCCAAGCAGCCCATGAAGAACAAATCAGTTCTGCAGGATCACATGATATGTTCAGATCTAGAGCAAGTGCCCAAAAAGGAGGAAGTGGAGCAGCTACTGGATACCACGCAGAGGATTCTGGATCTGCATATGGAAGCTCAACTCACAGCAGCATGCAGAGAAACTTTAGGGGTACAGAGAGTGGTGCCCTAGCGAGCAACCCAATGGCTAGATACAGAGTAGGCTCAGAAGTACATGCTAGTGGGCAAACAGGAACAGGGCCTAGTGTTAGCTTCAGTGATGTTGTTAGTAGAAGGCAAATTGATAGGCATGGTGGAAGCTCCATTGATAGACATGGTGGAAGCTCCATTGATAGACATGGTGGAAGCTCCACTATGGAACAAAATAGAAGCTATGGCAGCAGCTCTACTGTAAGTAACAGGGCCAGTTCAGGTGGACATACTGGTGCATCTAGTGGAGTCTCCGGGAGTAGTGGTGCTAGTGGGCAAAGATTAGGGGTAAGTAGCTCCAGCAGTGTCCCAAGAAGTGGCAATGGAAGCTATAGTGGTGGATTCAGTAGTAGATCAACTGGTGGGTTTTCTAGCAGAAGCACAGGTGGGCGACAAGGTTATAGCAGCGGTGGGTGTGGAGGTTTTAATTTAGGAAGCTCAGGTTGTGTACCAAGTGGAGGTTATAGTTTTGGCTCACAAGGTGGGGAAGGTCTTATTAAGGCAGGAGAAAAGGAAACCATGCAGAATTTGAATTCCCGCTTGTCTGCCTATATGGATAAGGTGGCGGCTTTAGAAGACTCCAATGAAGAACTTGAGGAGAAAATCAGAAACTGGTATGAAACAAACAAACCTAAAGATGTCGACAACAGCAAATATTACAAGACCATTGAAGACCTCAATGATCAGATCAGCGACGCTACTAAAGATTACAACCAGCTGACTGTGGAGGTTGAGAATGCCCGGCTTGCAGCTGACGACTTCAGAGGAAAGTACGAGATGGAGTTAAACATGCGCCAAGAAGTGGAAATGGACATTGAGGAGTTACGTAAAGCTCTGGATGACCTGACTCTGGAAAAGGCTAGTCTTGAGGGTCAAGTTGAAGATCTGACAGAAGAAATTGCATTGAACAAGAAGAATCATGAAGAGGCCATGAAGGCCTTGCGAGGGCAAAAAAGTGATGTCGTTGTCCAAGTAGACGCTGCTCCAGGCATCAACATCCTTAAAGTTCTAAATGACATAAGGTCTCAATATGAAGACATGGCGGAAGAAAATCGCAGAAAGGCTGAGGAAGAATACAACCAAAAGCTGGCTGAACTGAACAATGAGATTTCTTATAGCAGCGCAGAGGCTGAGAATGGCAAGGCTGAGCTCGCTGAATTAAGACGTACTGTGCAGACCATGGAGATAGACCTGCAGAGTCAACTTGCTATGAAATGTTCTCTGGAGAACGCGTTGGCTGAGACTCAGATTCGCTATGCTCGTCAGCTGGCTCAAATTCAACAAATGGTCTCCAACCTGGAGGAGCAACTAGCTCAAGTGCGTAGTGAAATGGAGAACGAATCCTGCAAGTACAATCAACTTCTGGACATCAAAACCAGGCTAGAAAGTGAGATAGAAATGTACCGCAGCCTGGTGGATGGAGAAGGTGGTTCAAGCAGCGGTTCTGGCAGTGGCGGCAGCAGTTCAGCCAGAGTTTCCAGCAGAGTTTCCACCAGTGTTTCTGGAAGTGGCACCCCCAGTGGCTCCAGCAGTACCTCCAGAAGAGGCTTCAGCAATGGCTCCAACAGTGGTTCTGGCAGTGGCTCCACCAGTGGGTTCAGCAGTGGCTCCATCTCTGGCTCCGGCAGTGGGTTCAGCAGTGGCTCCACCAATGGCTCTGGCAGTGGGTTCAGCAGTGGCTCCACCAGTGGCACCATCAGGGGTTCCAGCAGTGGGTTCAGCAGTGGCTCCACCAGTGGCGCCACCAAGGGTTCCAGCAGTGGGTTCAGCAGTGGTTCCAGCAGTGGGTTAAGCAGTGGCTCCACCAGTGGCGCCACCAAGGGTTCCAGCAGTGGGTTCAGCAGTGGCTCCAGCAGTGGCATCACCAGTGGTTCCAATGGGTCAAGTTACGGCTCAAGTGGTGCTGAAAGAAGATCTGATTCACCATCAGTGCCAGAACCTGCAAAAAGACGACTAGTGACCACACTCACTGAGGAGAGAGTGGACAGAAGACTAGTCACCACCATGGGCCCCAAGAAGGCATAATAATGAGTCCATTACTATCTTCCTTTTGCACAAAGACTGTTGTAGACATCTTCAACCTTTACCTTCTCTCAGCATTTAGGCCCCAGGCCAGTGCGCTCTGCATTATTCTATAGTTCTATTATTCTATATGGTTTTCCTGTATACTCGTTATTGCCTTTTTCAGTGCTTGTATTTTCTATTTCTCTGTTAATAAAGTCTTTTCTGTGCAATTACAAGGAAAACGTTTTCACAGTCTTTTTTTCCTCATTTACCTAATTTACCCCCTCATGTCACCCTGTGAGGTACAATCTGCTGTTTGCCCGGTGCCCGGCAGTGGTGGTGGCACATAGACCCGGCGACACTTATAACCATATATGCCTGGATGTAATAATTCTATAATATGTCTTGAGAGATTCAGCTCATTATCGATTCTGTGTCATTTCTATATGTTTAGCTCTCAGGACACCACAGGTTGGGCTTCTTGGGGCCCTGGTAGCGTCAGATCAGCCATGATTGTTCTATAACATGATATTGGCCCCCAGCAGGTTATAATCTGTTCCAGTCTGTAATACAAGATACAGTCCTAGTTATAATCCCTCCTCACATTGTCTATTGTTACACGCACTGATCGGTGCCCCCGTTTGTGGTTATGGGGGAGATTTATCAAAACCTGTCAACCAATCAGATCGCTTCTTTCATTTTTCAGAGGCCTAAAGTTGCTGAGTTGCCCATTGCAACCAATCAGATCGCTTCTTTCATTTTTCAGAGGCCTAAAGTTGCTGAGTTGCCCATAGCAACCAATCAGATCGCTTCTTTCATTTTTCAGAGGCCTAAAGTTGCTGAGTTGCCCATAGCAACCAATCAGATCGCTTCTTTCATTTTTCAGAGGCCTAAAGTTGCTGAGTTGCCCATAGCAACCAATCAGACCGCTTCTTTCATTTTTCAGAGGCCTAAAGTTGCTGAGTTGCCCATAGCAACCAATCAGATCGCTTCTTTCATTTTTCAGAGGCCTAAAGTAGCTGAGTTGCCCATAGCAACCAATCAGATCGCTTCTTTCATTTTTCAGAGGCCTAAAGTTGCTGAGTTGCCCATAGCAACCAATCAGATCGCTTCTTTCATTTTTCAGAGGCCTAAAGTTGCTGAGTTGCCCATAGCAACCAATCAGATCGCTTCTTTCATTTTTCAGAGGCCTAAAGTTGCTGAGTTGCCCATAGCAACCAATCAGATCGCTTCTTTCATTTTTCAGAGGCCTAAAGTTGCTGAGTTGCCCATAGCAACCAATCAGATTGCTTCTTTCATTTTTCAGAGGCCTAAAGGCCTCTGAAAAATGAAAGAAGCTATCTGATTGGTTGCTATGGGCAACTCAGCAACTTTTCCTCTGGATAGATTTTGATAAATGGCCCCCTATGTGTGTAGCCTGGTATACGTGCTGCCATGTTTGATACCCTCTATGTGAATTCTTGGGGTTCTATCTGAGCTGTAGGACACATAATTCCTTAGGAGTCATTTTACCTCCATCATAATCCAGTTTTTGCTAATTCTTATAGCATTACTGTCAATTTAAAAAGAAAACATTTGACAGGTCGGGGGTCAGGGTCTCAACCCAGCTCTAGATACAGCCGGAAGAAGCGTACAGCAGCGCTCTTCACTCCCTGCCTCAGTGCTCAGTCTGTCTGATTGGAGAAGACAAGGCTCCATTGTAAGTCTATGGAGCACTACTACTGCAATAAGACAGACAAAGCCCCAAGCCGGTAGGGTTGCCACCAAGCCGGTATTTCTATCTCCCGCGGGTAATCTTGTATGTAAAATACTGGCCAAGCAATGGCTGCCGGTATTTGTCAGTGAAGTGCGCCCGGCCAGAATCAGATTAGTCCAGGGACTGACAGGTTGGGCACTGCCCAAGGGCCCAGGATAGAGATGGGGCCTGCTACCAGCATGTTATTTTTTTAACACTTGATAGGCATGGCTGCTACAAGGCAGCAACTGGTGACCAGAGGAGCGCGGAGGAGAAGCTTCTCTGGCTCTTCCCCCTCTGCTGCGATCTCCATTCTTGTCGGAGTCGGCTCATTTGTATCATGTATTCACTGCACTTCCCGATCCGCGCTTCTCAGTGTGTGACTCCTCCGCTGTGATCCCTCCCCCCCCCCCCTCTATTACACATATCCCCTATACCTGGACCCAATGGGGGAGATTTATCAAAACCTGTTCGGAGGAAAAGCTGCTGAGTTGCCCATAGCAACCAATCAGATCACTTCTTTCATTTTTGAAAAGGCCTCTGCAAAATGAAAGGAGCGATCTGATTGGTTGCTATGGGCAACTCAGCAGCTTTTGCTCTGGACAGGTATTGATGAATCTCCGCCAGTATATGCAGAAATCGGCAGCCGCTTCTGGCTGAGCTTGGTACCGCAGGAAGCTGTGTGTAGGGAATGCAGCAGCTCCTCCCCTGTATGTTTAAAGGGGCACTCCACTGGCCAACATACGGAAATAAATGCTGTGGAGGGTCGGCCACGCCCCCTCAATGCAAGTCTATGGGTGGGGGCGTGACAGCCATAACCCATTATATCTGCCCTGTACTCCCCCATATGAGTTTCCGATTTTCTCCCCCTCCTCTCACTAGTCCTCCTTCCCCTCCATCTCCTCCTCCTCCTTCCTCTTACTCCTCCTCCTATTTTTCCTTTCTCTTCACCTACTACTTCTCCTCTCTCTTCTCCAGCTACTTCTGCTTCCTCTCATCCTACTTCTTCCTTTTGTCCCCCTTGGGCCACTAGTCCTCCTTCCCCTCCACCGCCTCCTTCCTCTTCCTCTGCTCCTCTTTCCTCTTCCCCTCCTACTTCTCCCTCCTTCCTCCCCTCCTCCTTCCTTACCTCCCTCTCCTTCCTCTCCTCCTCCTTCCTTACCTCCCTCTCCTTCCCCTCCTCCTTCTTCCTCTCCTTCTCCCTCTCCTCCTCCTCCTTCCTCTTCCTCTGCTCCTCTTTCCTCTCCTCCCTCTCCTTCTCCTTCCTCTCCTTCTCCCTCTCCTCCTCCTCCTCCTTCCTCTGCTCCTCTTTCCTCTCCTCCTTCTCCTCCTTCTCCCTCCTTCCTCTTCTCTTCCAAAACCTAATTTTTTCTTTCCAAATTAAGCCAGATTGTATAATTCTATGTTGCCTGAGATACTTTGAGATATAATTTATAGCAGTTACCATAATAAACAATAGTCTGGAGCGGACTCATTGACTTCTAGTGTTGCGGACATGCTCTGTGCAGGGAGGGGGAAGTGGTGAGATTTCCCCAATGATAAATGGTGTAAACCTGTGTTACCCGCCGGTGTCACCGTTCTCTGTAATCCTGTCTCCGGTGATAATGTGATGTCTGCTGAGAAGTGGCTGTCAGGGCATGCTGGGAGCAGTAGTTCTGCAGCAGTCCATTACTCCCTTTGAGGAATCCTTTCTACACATCCGGCCTGATATATGGAACAAGAATCATGTGTAATGTTATTTAATAGGTGCTGGAACAGATCAGCAGGACCTGAGGTCACAAAAGGCATTGAAGTGTGTGTGTGGGGGGGGGGGGGGGTACACTTATTATCTCATAAAGGCTTCAGACTCTATAATATTTCAGATTGATGGCGGCTGCAGCCTGACACCTCCGACATAACATTTCCTGGCTGATTCCATCATCTCTGATGATACTGAGGAGCCAAGTACATGGCAGCGAGCGACAATTTTACTTATACAAACGCTGTGTCGGGTGCAGGGCCGAGCCCCCAAACACTTATCAGAAGATAAAACAATAAAAAATGGAATATAATACTTACAATGCATAAGTCTAGCTGCACGAAGTCTAAGAACCAATTACACACATATCATACAGGGGGCAGTTAGGTGTCTGGCAGGGGTGGAGGGCACAAAGTAATGCGGGGGGGGGGGGGGGGGGGGGTTAGGATGATGGTATCCAGGGATACACAGGGCAGTAACAGGTTAATCTCCCTCTTCTGTCTTTAAAGGGGTACTTTTTTTTTTTTTTTTTAAATCAACTGGTGCCAGAAAGTTAAACAGATTTGTAAATTACTTCTATTAAAAAATCTTAATCCTTCCTGTACTTATAAGCTGCTGAATACTACAGAGGAAATTATTTTCTTTTTGAAACACACAGCTCTCTGCTGACATCATGAGCACAGTGCTCTCTGCTGACATCTCTGTCCATTGTAGGAACTGACCAGAGCAGCATATGTTTGCTATGGGGATTTCCTTTTACTCTGGACAGTTCCTAAAATGGACAGAGATGTCAGCAGAGAGCACTGTGCTCATGATGTCAGCAGAGAGCCCTTTGTTTCAAAAAGAAAATAATTTCCACTGTAGTTTTCAGCAGCTAATAAGTACAGGAAGGATTAAGATTTTTTAATAGAAGTAATTTACAAATCTGTTTAACTTTCTGGCACCAGTTGATTTAAAAAAAAAAAAAAAGTTTTTCACCGGAGTACCCCTTTAAGGCATTGACCATTTTTTCTTGCTGGTTGTATTTAAGGGATATTCCGGAGCTTGCATAAAAATCTCGTAAAAAATGGGGGGAAAAGTCATACTCACCTCTCCCTGATCCCTTGTTCTTCCTCCAATGCTTCTGTCTTTTTGCTGCTTCTTCCTTCCAGCAGGACCTTCCAGCTCAGCCAATCACTGGCCAAGACTGAACACCCCTGTTCAGTGATTGGCTGAGCTGGCAGGTCCTTCAACGAGTGGAAGAAGCAGGAAAGAGGCAGAAACATCAGGGGACAGGAGAACGGGAGCTGTGAGGGACTGCAGGTAGGTAAGTATGACTTTTTTTCTCCTATTTTTCTTACAGGCCCCTGCACCATATTAATGCAAGCATTGGGAAACCTCTTTACGGCAACAGACAGACACACGTTTTGTTTGGCCTCAGAAATGTTTTAAAAAAATATTTCAATTTTTTTGTCCAAAAATAGAATTCATAATAGGTGCTTTTTTATTTATTTTATCCCGTTTTTCTCATTACAAGTCATGTGATTCCTTAATCACGTGACTCAAGTATTTCTATAGAAAACAGTTGAGAAAAAAAACACCAGAAAAAAAAAACACCAACATACATGCACACATGGTTTTTTTTTTTTGGGCCTGTAGGAGGAAAAACGTTGCAATTTCGTGTAAAAAGACAAAAAAAAAAAAAAAACTGATCATGCTGCGGTTTCAAAAACTGTCACTGAGCCTAAAAACTTCTCTAAAAGGTAAAAAAAAAATATTATTTTTCTCCTCCATTATTCCGTTTTTCTGGCACATTTTTCGTTTCTAAAATGGTGTATATTAAGCCTTGGCGTGTTTTTTTTAATTTTTTATATACAGTATATATATTATATTCCGTTTTATCCCATTGTGTTTTTCTCTCTACAAGTCATGTGATTCTTTCATCGTGTGACTCAAGGATTTCTATTGAAGAATTGGGGTGGGGAAAAAAAAGCCTGAAAAAAAAAACAACCTTCCATATACATTTATACATGGCTTATTTTTTCATGTTTTTTTATATATATATATATATATTTTTTTTTTTTTTTTTTCACCATAGAAGTCTATGGGGAAAAAAAATGCCATAGAGAGAGCGCGCTGCGATTTTGAAAAACTGTCACTGAGCCTCAAAACATCGATAAAGAGCAAAAAATACCCATGCAGAACTACAACTCCCAGCATGCCCGGACAGCCAACGGCTGTCCGGGCATGCTGGGAGTTGTAGTTTTGCAACAGCTGGAGGCATCCTGAAACACTGCACTAAGGTGAAAAGTCTGATATAGAGAACAGCTTAGGTGTTCCCCTTTATTCCAGCAGGTGGCAGCACCCACCGCTCCATAGTCCCTTCCGGACTTTACAGTTTGGTACATGTTGGGAAGCGATTTTAAAGGGGTACTCCGCTGCGCCAGCGGGCGGCAAGGTCGTGACGTTACTACCATGCCACGCCCCCTCCCATGGACTTTCATTGAGGGGGCATGGCGTGACGTCATGAGGAGCGTGGTAGTGATGTA
>NC_079193.1:11683943-11703943 GCF_029499605.1 Hyla sarda
AGTATTAGGCACTAAGTGGCAGTATTATTTAGGCACTATGTGGCAGCATTATTTAGGCGCTTCATATGGCAGTATTATTTAAACAGTATTCAGCAGTATAATTTAGGTGCTAAGTGGCAGTATTATTTAAGCACTATGTGGCAGTTTTATTTGGACAGTATTACAGTATTTTTTGCAAACTGTATGGAGGCAGTGGCCCACATTTATCATTGTAGGTGTAAGTGAAGCATTTATCAATGTAGGTGTAAGTGAAGCATTTATCAATGTAGGTGTAAGTGAAGCATTTATCATTGTAGGTGTAAGTGAAGAATTTATCATTGTAGGTGTAAGTGAAGCATTTATCATTGTAGGTGTAAGTGAAGCATTTATCATTGTAGGTGTAAGTGAAGCATTTATCATTGTAGGTGTAAGTGAAGCATTTATCATTGTAGGTGTAAGTGAAGCATTTATCATTGTAGGTGTAAGTGAAGCATTTATCATTGTAGGTGTAAGTGAAGCATTTATCATTGTAGGTGTAAGTGAAGCATTTTTCTACACCTTTTTTTTGTATGCTGATAATGTGTAGGATCTCCAAATGTATTAAATGTTCACAGAGCATTTGATAAATTTTGTGCAGGTCACATTTTCTGAAATTTCTTTCTTCACATTCACCAAAAAGCTACGCCAGGTCTGGGATGGCGTAGTTTTAGACAATTTTCAGTGTTTTTTGCGCCTTTTTACAAAAAGACGCAGTTCATAAATTTCAGTCCACGGCATACACTGAATTGGAAAGCGTGTACTGCTACTCCAAAACATCTGGAATGACTAAAATATTCTACCACCAAAAGGCGCAAAATAACACACAGTGCGCCAAAATAGCGCCTTTTGTACGTAGAAAAAAAGGTGTAAACTCATTGATAAATGTCGGCCAATATGTATATTACTTGGCCGCTGTATAGAGATATTAATTCAGCACAGTGTGAGAGTATTAGGGTACTGCATTGATCTATTATTGGGCGCTGTATGACAACATGATTTACTATTGTATGGTGATATTATTTGAGCACTGTATGGTGGTATTATTTTAGCTCTGTATTGTAATATTATTTGAGCACTGTATGGTGGTATTATTTTAGCTCTGTATGGGGATATTAATTGAGCACTGTATGGTGGTATTATTTTAGCTCTGTATAGGGATATTATTTGAGCACTATATGGTGGTATTATTTTAGCTCTGTATGGGGATATTATTTGAGCACTGTATGGTGGTATTATTTTAGCTCTGTATTGTGATATTATTTGAGCACTGTATGGTGGTATTATTTTAGCTCTGTATGGGGATATTAATTGAGCACTGTATGGTGGTATTATTTTAGCTCTGTATAGGGATATTATTTGAGCATTATATGGTGGTATTATTTTACCTCTGTATGGGGATATTATTTGAGCAATGTATGGTGGTTTTATTTTAGCTCTGTATTGTGATATTATTTTAGCACTGTATGGTGGTATTATTTTAGCTCTGTATGGGGATATTATTTGAGCACTGTATGGTGGTATTATTTTAGCTCTGTATAGGGATATTATTTGAGCACTGTATGGTGGTATTATTTTAGCTCTGTATGGGGATATTATTTGAGCACTGTATGGTGGTATTATTTTAGCTCTGTATGGGGATATTATTTGAGCACTGTATGGTGGTATTATTTTAGCTCTGTATGGGGATATTATTTTAGCACTGTATGGTGGTATTATTTTAGCTCTGTATTGTGATATTATTTGAGCACTGTATGGTGGTATTATTTTAGCTCTGTATGGGGATATTAATTGAGCACTGTATGGTGGTATTATTTTAGCTCTGTATGGGGATATTATTTGAGCACTGTATGGTGGTATTATTTTAGCTCTGTATGGGGATATTATTTGAGCACTGTATGGTGGTATTATTTTAGCTCTGTATGGGGATATTGTTTGAGCAATGTATGGTGGTTTTATTTTAGCTCTGTATTGTGATATTATTTTAGCACTGTATGGTGGTATTATTTTAGCTCTGTATGGGGATATTATTTGAGCACTGTATGGTGGTATTATTTTAGCTCTGTATGGGGATATTATTTGAGCACTGTATGGTGGTATTATTTTAGCTCTGTATGGGAATATTATTTGAGCACTGTATGGTGGTATTATTTTAGCTCTGTATTGTGATATTATTTGAGCACTGTATGGTGGTATTATTTTAGCTCTGTATGGGGATATTAATTGAGCACTGTATGGTGGTATTATTTTAGCTCTGTATAGGGATATTATTTGAGCACTGTATGGTTGTATTATTTTAGCTCTGTATGGGAATATTATTTGAGCACTGTATGGTGGTATTATTTTAGCTCTGTATTGTGATATTATTTGAGCACTGTATGGTGGTATTATTTTAGCTCTGTATGGGGATATTAATTGAGCACTGTATGGTGGTATTATTTTAGCTCTGTATGGGGATATTATTTGAGCACTGTATGGTGGTATTATTTTAGCTCTGTATGGGGATATTATTTGAGCACTGTATGGTGGTTTTATTTTAGCTCTGTATTGTGATATTATTTTAGCACTGTATGGTGGTATTATTTTAGCTCTGTATGGGGATATTATTTGAGCACTGTATGGTGGTATTATTTTAGCTCTGTATGGGGATATTAATTGAGCACTGTATGGTGGTATTATTTTAGCTCTGTATAGGGATATTATTTTAGCACTGTATGGTTGTATTATTTTAGCTCTGTATGGGGATATTATTTGAGCACTGTATGGTGGTATTATTTTAGCTCTGTATGGGGATATTATTTGAGCACTGTATGGTGGTATTATTTTAGCTCTGTATTGTGATATTATTTGAGCACTGTATGGTGGTATTATTTTAGCTCTGTATGGGGATATTAATTGAGCACTGTATGGTGGTATTATTTTAGCTCTGTATGGGGATATTATTTGAGCACTGTATGGTGGTATTATTTTAGCTCTGTATGGGGATATTATTTGAGCACTGTATGGTGGTTTTATTTTAGCTCTGTATTGTGATATTATTTTAGCACTGTATGGTGGTATTATTTTAGCTCTGTATGGGGATATTATTTGAGCACTGTATGGTGGTATTATTTTAGCTCTGTATGGGGATATTAATTGAGCACTGTATGGTGGTATTATTTTAGCTCGGTATTTTGATATTATTTTAGCACTGTATGGTGGTATTATTTCAGCTCTGTATGGGGATATTATTTGAGCACTGTATGGTGGTATTATTTTAGCTCTGTATGGGGATATTATTTGAGCACTGTATGGTGGTATTATTTTAGCTCTATATGGGGATATTATTTGAGCACTGTATAGTGGTATTATTTTAGCTCTGTATTGTGATATTATTTGAGCACTGTATGGTGGTATTATTTTAGCTCTGTATGGGGATATTATTTGAGCACTGTATGGTGGTATTATTTTAGCTCTGTATGGGGATATTATTTGAGCACTGTATAGTGGTATTATTTTAGCTCTGTATTGTGATATTATTTGAGCACTGTATAGTGGTATTATTTTAGCTCTGTATGGGGATATTATTCGAGCACTGTATGGTGGTATTATTTTAGCTCTGTATGGGGATATTATTTGAGCACTGTATAGTGGTATTATTTTAGCTCTGTATTGTGATATTATTTGAGCACTGTATGGTGGTATTATTTTAGCTCTGTATGGGGATATTAATTGAGCACTGTATGGTTGTATTATTTCAGCTCTGCATGGGGATATTATTTGAGCACTGTATGGTGATATTATTTTAGCTCTGTATGGGGATATTATTTGAGCACTGTATGGTGGTATTATTTTAGCTCTGTATGGGGATATTATTTGAGCACTATATGGTTGTATTATTTTAGCTCTGTATGGGGATATTATTTGAGCACTGTATGGTGGTATTATTTTAGCTCTGTATGGGGATATTATTTGAGCACTGTATGGTGGTATTATATTAGCTCTGTTTGGGGATATTATTTGAGCACTGTATGGGGATATTATTTGAGCACTGTATGGTGGTATTATTTTAGCTCTGTATTGTGATATTATTTGAGCACTGTATGGTGGTATTATTTCAGCTGTGCATGGGGATATTATTTGAGCACTGTATGGTGATATTTCAGCACTGTATGGTGGCATTATTTGAGCACTGTATGGTGGTATTATTTGAGCACTGTATAGGGAAATGATTTGAGCACTGTATGGTGGCATTATTTAAGCACAGTATGGTGATATTTCAGCACGGTATTGTGATATTATTTGAGCCCTGTATAGTGAAATTATTTGAGCACTGTATTGTGGTATTACTTGAGCTCTTGGTGTAGGTATTATTTGAGTACGGTATGGTGGAATGTTTCAAGCATTGCATAGCGGTATTATTTGAGTACAGTACTGTATAGCAGTAATATTTGAACACTGCATTACAGTTTTGTTTGAGCATTTCATATAGATAATATTTTTTGAGCACTGTATTGTGGTACTATTTAAGCACCGTAGTCTGGTATTATTTGAGTATGGTATGGTGGTATGTTTCAAGCATTGTATAGTGCTATTATTACCGTATAGCAGTACTACCTGAACACTGCACGGCAGTGTCGTCTGAGCATTGTATAGTGATATTATTTAAGCACAATATTGTGGTATCATTTAAGTATGGTATGGTTTGGCGGTATTATTTTGACACTGTATGGAGAGGCTGACTGTAAAACGGATGAATGCCATCTATTGTTCCCTGTTATCAGCTATTTCAGGCAGTGGTTTTCAACCAGGGTGCCTCCAGATGTTGCAAAACTACAACTCCCAGCATGCCCGGACAGCCAACGGCTGTCCGGGCATGCTGGGAGTTGTAGTTTTGCAACACCTGGAGGCACCCTGGTTGTGAAACACTGCTGTAGGCTGAGACCTTCACATCCATAGGCCTTTGCACCCATATAAATCTGCAGTCTTAAATCTTATCTAGTGTCCCTTTAAGCCCAGAGCAACTTAGTTTCCTTCTGTCTCAGAGTTTTCTTTCTCCTAACAACACACGGACCAATCGCAGCAGACTTTGCACTTTCTGGCACTGTAGTCTGAGAGAGGCGTTGCTATTGGGGGCCCTGGCGTGGTTGAGTCGTGAGCAGTGTGGGCAGATGAACTCTTGTTGTGATCTGCAGCACAGCGTACATGTACCCTGGGGGAGCATTCCAGAGCTGGTAGCATCACACATTGCCTGCAGCAGGGTTGGGGGTTCTGCACAGTGTCAGGAGGCCGCCTGCAAAGTCCCCCTTTGTTCCTTTGTTCCAGAAGACATGGCTTCTACCGAACTGAAAGAGGAACTGAACTGTTCCATCTGCCTGAGCATTTACACCGATCCTGCCATGCTGAACTGTGGCCACAACTTCTGCCAGGTCTGCATCAGCCGTGTCCTGGATACCCAAGAAGAAGCCGGAGTTTACAGCTGTCCTGAATGCAGAGCCGAGTACGTGAGCCGCCCTGCAGTGCAGAGGAATATTAAACTGTGCAACATAGTGGAATGCTTCCTGTCCTCCAGGCCGGTGCAGGAGCAAGCCGGGATCTTCTGTACCTATTGTGTGCAATGTCCCGTGCCGGCCGTCAAGACGTGTCTGCAGTGCGAGACTTCCCTGTGCGACGTCCACCTGCGGGCGCACAGCAAGCTGGTGGAGCACACGCTGACGGAGCCCGCCACGTCTTTGGAGAACAGAAAATGCGCTGTCCATAAGAAATTGCTGGAATACTACTGCCCGCAGGACGCGGCGTGCATCTGCGTGTCCTGCTGCGCCTTCGGAGAACATCGGGGGCATCAAGTGGCTCTGCTCTACGAGGCCTCCAAGAAGAAGAAGGAGAAACTGAGGCTGGTGATGGAAAAACTGACCTCCAAGAGAGAGGAGACGGAGAAGAGGGTGCAGAGTCTGCAGGAGCACCGGCAAAAAGTGGAAGAGAAGGCGTCCGCCATTACCGAGAGGGTCAACCTCTTGTTCAAGGAGATTCGGGAAGAGTTGGACGTCTTGGAGAAGAAGGTCTTGAGCGAGATCGCCGGTCAAGAGGAGCAGGTTTCCCTTCACGTGACCGATCTCATCCAGCAACTGGAGATGGAAAAGGACGAGTTGAGCAAGAAAATGCAATGCGTGGAAGAGCTGTGCAACATCAACGACCCGTTGACCGTCTTGCAAGGGCGGGAGTCTGAAGCCACCAACGTCTACGTGGCAGAGGACGGAGAGCACGAGGACAGGAAGAAAGATGACAAAAAGGTGCAGGCCGTGTGTGATCTGGACGAAGGTCTCATCTCGGTGATGCTGCACACGGCGTTGACCGATATCATGACCGGCTTGAAAGCCAAACGGGGCTTCAAGATGAAGGTGGCCTCCGATATACTACTGGACGTCAACACAGCTGGGGACTACGTGGCGGTATCCCGGGACCTGAAGACGGCCTCTTGGTCAGAGTTGAAGCAGTGCCGACCCAAGACCTCCGAACGCTTTGTGAACTACCACATACTGAGCACCAGGATCTTCACCTCTGGACAGAATTACTGGGAGGTGGAGACCAGCGAAACCGGCTACTGGATGGTGGGATTGGCCTATCCGAGTATAGAGAGGAAGGGAGACCGGGCCGTGACCGGTTACAATAAGAAATCCTGGTGCCTACGAATGTCCGACAAAACTCACTCCGCCATCCACGACTCCAAGATCAACCCCTTGTACCCCCATGCCTCGGTGCAGAGGCTTGGCATCTACCTGGACTACGAGGCGGGCCGCCTGTCCTTCTACCAGGTGTGTGAGTCCATCCGGCACCTGCACACGTTCATCGCTCACTTCACCGAACCTCTCCACGCCGCGTTCTGTGTTTATAATAATTCTTGGGTCCGTATCAGAAGCTGAGCCCATTGATTGACCATCAATTGATCCAAGGCTTTCACGGTCTAGTGGACAAATTTTAGTGGAGGGGGTATCTAGTAGACCTGTGGTCTTTAAACTGTGGACCTCCAGTTGTTGCAAAACTACAACTAAACGGCTGTCCGGGCATGCTTGGAAGTTGTAGTTTTGCAACAGCTGGAGGTTTACAGTTTGAAGACCTTGGTAGTAGACAATACCTATGGTGTGGATCATGTATCGTTATCTGAACTGTGGTCTTACGATATGGTGCCCTACCACGCGTTTTGAGCTCCGTAGTTGCTGCTATTTTTTCTATTGTAGAAGTCAACATCTTCATAAAATGGGGGGTGGGGCTGTGTAGCTGTTAGGGAGTGCTGAGGTTAGAGGCACACTCTGGCCTGGTGTTTAGGGGCCTATAAATCTGGTGAAATATAACTTATCCCCTATGCAAAGGATAGGGGATAAGTTATAGATCACGGGGGGGGGGGGGGGGGGGGGGGATCAGAGCGCTGGGACCTCCACGAACTCCTGCACGGGGACCATCCAACCCCCACAGGAAGTCATGGCCGGCACACCCCCTCCATGTATCTCTATGGAGTACATGGAGGGGGCATGTCGGCCAGCACTCCCCCTTCCAGCAAACTGCCGCGGCCCCTTTCAGGAGATCTCGGGGGTCCCAGCGCTCGGACCCCCTGCGATCTATAACTTATCCCCTATCCTTCGGATAAGGGATACGTTATATTTCACCAGACTTCTCCTTTAAGGATATAGATCCTATAATTTGCATGTGGTAGTTTGAGGGGAGGGGTCCTGCAATTAATCAAATATGTAAAATGGGGCATGTTCCTAACTTTCCTAATATGCTTAAATTAACTTTTTCCACCCCCCCCCCCCAAAAAAAAGGGGGGGGGGGGGACATCTGTGAAGAAAAGCAAGGTTCTTGAGATGTTCTCGAGACACTCATGGTGTTTCCCATCCTGGGCTGCGCCCTGTATGTGAAACACTGTCCTAAAAAATTGTATCTGCTCCTGTGAAATCTGGGAGATAGAATGTCCTGTATTATAAATCCCAAAATGGAAGAGGGACGATGGAACCAGCTGACACCCGCTTGATGGCTACACGATTTTGCTGGTGGCATCTTGTTTTACCGGCAAGGTCGTGCAGCCATTGACCATTGAATAGGGGCAGGTCTTGTGTCTCCAAGTTTAATGCAAACATTTCTCTTAAGTTTTTTTTATAGGTCTTTTAACTCTCGTTACACTCCAGAGCTGCATTCACAATTCTACTAGGCTTGAAGGCGGCAGAAGGTCCGATCTGTTGGCCTTACCTATCAGTTTGTTAAAGGTCCCCTTCTGATTTGATGCATTGATGGAGATATAGGGGGAGATCTCATCCATAGTGTTTCCAGTATACAAGGCACAGGAGCCTATATGTCCCATGATGCATTGCTCCTTCTCTGGCTGATTGATGGGGCGTCCTTAAAGGGGTAATGCAGTGGGAAAAAAAAATCATATCAATTGGCTCCAAAAAGTTCTCCAGATTTGTAAATTACTTCTATTTCTAATTTTTTATCCTTCCAGTACTTATCAGCTGCTGCATGCTCCACCGGAAGTTGTGTAGTTCTTTCCAGTCTGACCACAGTGCTCTCTGCCGACACCTCTGTCCGTATCAAGAACTGTCCAGAGTAGGAGCAAATCCCCATAGCAAACCTCTCTTACGCTGGACAGTTCCTGACACGGACAGAGGTGTCAGCAGAGAGCACTGTGATCAGACTGGAAAGAGCTACACAACTTCTGGTGGAGCATACATCAGCTGATAAGTATAGGAAGGGTTAAGCTTTTTATATAGAAGTAATCTGTAGAAAAAAAATAATCTGTAGAATTTTCTTGCACCAGTTCATAAAAAAAAAATAATAATAATTTTTTACCACCGGAGTACCCCTTTAATGGCCATAGGTCCGGGCCTGTATTGTGTTCACTAGATGGAAATTCTTAGAACTTTGAGTTCATGTAAAGTCTATAAAATGGAATAGGACTTACTCTGTATAATGTAACATTCTGCAACTTTTTTGGTATAATTTAGTGTTTTTCTAGGGGTACTCAATTTTTTTACGGGGGTACTCCACTACTTTAAAAACATATCATGTATCTGCAGGATAAGGGATAAGTGTCTGATCGCACAGGGAAGGGTCCGACCTCTGGGACCGCCCATGATCTCCTAAACTGGGCCCCTGCCGGCGCGCGCTCCATACAGTCTCTATGGGAGCACCTGAGATACACGAGCGCTGTACTCTGGTATCTCTGGCGCCCCCCATAGACGGTGTACGGCGCGTGTGCCAACGCGATGCTCCACGAACGAGGTGAAACCGAGCCCTGTTCTGGAGATCACGCTGCCCCCCCCCATGATCAGACACTTATCCCCTATCTTGCGAATAGGGGATAAGTTATAAAGTAGTGGAGTACCCCTTTAATATCTGTGCTCACTGTCAGTGAATGGTAACAGTCTCGTTTCTACCTATACAACTTTCGTTGTATAGTGTAACTTTGGGGGAAATTTTTTTTCAAGCAGTTTTCACTTATTTTGGGGCGTAAAAAGTGGCGAATATAACTGATTTTTTTTTGTAGAGAATTTTTCAGGACTTTTGCGCAATCCCATGTAGTCATTGCGCTCAGTGCGCCGTGGTTTACACCATTCCCCCCCCGTGGAGCCGTGGTTTCTAGTAATGCGTTTTAGTGAAATTTATCATAAAAGTCGCACATTTTTTGCCCATCTTTGCTCCACCTCCGATCAGGCGCAATTTATTGTACACTTAACCCAATGGTAGAGGAGAGTTTTTGTGCTAAATTTATCAAGGAGCGCGTTTTTTTTTTTTTTTTTCAAATAAATATTGTGCAAAAAAAAAAATTTAATACATAACAGAAAACTACTTAAAAAAAAAAAAAGCGGAAAAAATTAAAAAATAAAAAACACTGCAGATGATACATTTTTACTCTTTTCGTGTTTGAATTCCATATCATTTTCAGGATGTCTGCTTGCTGTAAGTGAATGGAAACATTCCGATTTATATCCTGACCGAATACTTGTCACAGCCGGGGGTTGTTACAAATGTATCCAGTCTAGACAATCTTCTAAGACAGCGTTTGCCAACCAGTGGGCCTCCAGCTGTTGCAAAACTACAACTACCAGCATGCCCGGACAGCCTTGTCGCAGTTGCATGTAGTTACAAATGTATCCAGTCTAGACAATCTTCTAAGGTAGCGTTTGACAACCAGTGGGCCTCCAGCTGTTGCAAAACTACAACTCCCATTATTGCAGTTGCATGTAGTTACAAATGTATCCAGTCTAGACAATCTTCTAAGGTAGCGTTTGACAACCAGTGGGCCTCCAGCTGTTGCAAAACTACAACTACCAGCATGCCCGGACAGCCTTGTCGCAGTTGCATGTAGTTACAAATGTATCCAGTCTAGACAATCTTCTAAGGTAGCGTTTGACAACCAGTGGGCCTCCAGCTGTTGCAAAACTACAACTCCCATTATTGCAGTTGCATGTAGTTACAAATGTATCCAGTCTAGACAATCTTCTAAGGTAGCGTTTGACAACCAGTGGGCCTCCAGCTGTTGCAAAACTACAACTCCCAGCATGCCCGGACAGCCAACGGCTGTCCGGGCATGCTGGGAGTTGTAGTTTTGCAACAGTTGGAGGCACACTGGTTGGGAAAAACAGGTCTAGAGAGAAAGCACAGCAGCAGCACAGATCACACATTGTTACCATTGTTACAATGTATCAGTGCAGGTAAAATGTGTTATATGGAAAGTCTGCAGCAGGCTGTCGATTCAATTTAAAGGGGTTATCCAGGAATAGAAAAACAGAGCTAATTTCTTTTTTTTAAAAACAGCTCCCTGTCTGTCCCCAGGTTGCGTGTGGTATTACAGCTTGGCTCCATTTCCTGCAACGGAACTGAGCTGCCGAACCACACCCAACCTGGAGACAAACGGGGAGTTTTTATTTTTTATAGAAATTAGCTCAGTTTTTTTTCTATTCCTGGATAACCCCTTTAATTTTCTTCTCCTATATAACCCTGATACGCTTGTATTGAAGGGAAGTCTTCAGAATCTGCACAAGTCCTACCAGATGTGAATGTGGCCTATCCAAGTCTTCTCTCCGGGCTCTTTAGCTCACAGAAGATTGTCTACACCAGTGTTTCCCTAACGGGGTGCCTCCAGCTGTTGCGAAGTTGTAGTTTTGCATCCGCTGGAGGCATCCTGGTTGGGATACACAGATCTACACTCAGATACATTGTAACAAACCCTCATCTGTTAGAAGTTTTAGTTAAAGGGGTACTCCGGTGGAATTATTATTATTATTATTATTTTTTTTTTATCAATTGGTGCCAGAAAGTTAAACAGATTTGTAAATTACTTCTATTAAAAAATCTTAACCCTTCCAGTACTTATCAGCTGCTGTATGCTCCAGAGGAAGTTGTGTAGTTCTTTCCAGTCTGAACCTAGCCTGCTCTGGACAGTTCCTGATATGGACAGAGGTGTCAGCCGAGAGCACTGTGGTCAGACTGGAAAGAACTACACAACTTCCTCTGGAGCATACAGCAGCTGATAAGTACTGGAAGGGTTATGATTTTTTAATAGAAGTAATTTACAGATCTGTTTAACTTTCTGGCACCAGTTGATTTAAAAAAATTAAAATATCAGTGGCGGGATCGGGGCCCCAGGAGCGAGTCAGCGGCGGTGGCAGTCAGGATCCAGAAGAGCAGCAGCAGGAGGTAAGGCCGTGCCTCCTGCTGTTGCTTAGTAACAACTTCCAGCATGCACAAAAGGGCATGCTGAAAGTTGTTATGCAACAGCAGAAGGCACTACTACAACTATCAGCACGCTCTTTGGTAGTTTGTGCGAGCTGTGGGTTGTAATTATGCAACAGCTGGAGGCACATTTTTTGTATGAAAAAGTGTGCCTCCAGCAATTGCATAACTACAACCCCCAGCATGCACAAACTACCAAAGGGCGTGCTGGAAGTTGCAGTAGTGTGCCTCCAGCTGTTGCATAACTACAAGTCCCAGCATGCACTTCGGCTGTAAGTGCATGCTGAGAGTTGTAGTTATGCAACAGCTGAAGGCACACTGGTTGCGAAACACAGAGTTTGTTACCTAACTCAGTGTTTCGAAACCAGTGTGCCTCAAGCTGTTGCAAACTACAACTCCCAGCATGCGCTGATAGACCGTACATGCTGGGAGTTTTAGTTTTGCAACAGCTGGAGGCACGCTGGTTGCAAAACACTGAGTTAAGTAACAATCTCACGGTTTTGCAACCAGTGTGTCTCCAGTTGATGCATAACTACAACCCCCAGCATGCACAGACAGCCAAAGGGCATGCTGGGAGTTGTAGTTTTGCATAAGCTGGAGGTTTGCCCCCCCCATGTGAATGTACAGGGTACAATCACACGGGTGGTGGTTTACAGCGAGTTTGTTGCTGCAAGTTTGAGATGCAGCAAATTTTCTGCTGAAGCTCAAACTCTCAGCGGAAAACTCGCTGTAAACCACCACCCGTGTGAATGTACTCTAAAAACACTACACTACATGAAATAAAGGGTAAAACACTACATATGCATATACCCCTACACAGTTACCCCCCCCTCACTTCCCCCCCAATAAAAATTAAAAAACTTATTGTACGGTACTGTTTCCAAAACGGAGCCTCCAGCTGTATTGCCACACAGCTACTGACCGTCCAGGCATTCTGGGAGTTTTGCAACAGCTGGAGGCACCCTGCCGTAGGGTAATTTTAGTATCGGAGGCAAGTGTAATTCTTGCATCCGGGGCCGTCCCTATGCAAATCAATAATTTAGGACTCAAATGCGCATGGCGCTCTCTCACTTTGGAGCCCTGTCGTATTTCAAGGCAACGGTTTAGGGCCACATATGGGGTATTTCTGTACTCAGGGGAAATTGCCTAACAAATTTTAGGGGGAATTTTTCTCCTTTCACCCCTTATGAAAAGGTACAGTTGTTACCTTGTTATTGTTTCAGGTGTCCATATGCACCCTTAGTCGTACATGTACGACTAAGGGTGGACATGGACACCGGAAACTCGTCACTGTATTCCCGTTTGCTGGCTTTTATACAATAAAGAAGATTTTGGCACTACTACCTCGCTGTACAATCCCTTTTGTCTGCTACGCTGCTTTTGTGCCTTCCACGGCACGGTCCGAGCGAGGAACGACTCCATGGTGAGCTGGATATTGTCTACTATTTCTCTCCATTGAAGGGTAATATATCTAATCTAATAATATATAAAATTCTAAAATAATAAAAATGAATTTCAATGATCCCTAATTTTTTAATTTTTTTGGTCATTTTTGTTATCCTTGTAGATGTCTGATGCAATTATTTTTTTACTTTTGCAGCTGATTCGAAGAAAGCATATGAATTTACGCCATGCGCAGGGTGCAATTCTGAAAATGTATAATGGAAGCATGGCGCAGTTTCCCATCGCAACCCATCCAATTCCTTCTTTAAATTTTTTTAAATTGTGTTGAGACCTGCAAAAAATTGAAAAAGCAATCTGATTGGTTGCTCTGGTCACTGCACCACTCCTCCTCTACACATGGGGGGAGGGTTTATCTGTCCAGAGGAAAAGTTGCCCAGTTGCCCATAGCGACCAATCAGATCGCTGCTTTCATTTTTAACAAGGCCTCTGAAAAATGAAAGAAGCGATCTGATTGGTTGCTATGGGCAACTGGCCAACTTTTCCTCTGCACAGGTTTTGATAAATCTCCCCCTTTGTGTTATTAAAGGGGTATTCCAGGAAAAAAAACTTATATATATATATCACCTGGCTCCAGAAAGTAAAACAGATTTGTAAATTACTTATATTAAAAAATTCTTAATCCTTCCAATAATTATCAGCTGCTGGAGTTGAGTTGTTCTTTCCTGTCTGGTAACAGTGCTCTCTGCTGACATCTCTGCTTGTCTCGGGAACTGCACAGAGTAGAAGAGGTTTGCTATGGGGATTTGCTGCTACTCTGGACAGTTCCCGAGACACATGTCATCATAGAGCACGTAGACAGAAAAGAACAACTCAATTTCAGCAGCTCATAAGTACTGAAAGGATTAAGATTTTTTAATAGAAGTAATTTACAAATCTGTTTAACTTTCTGGAGACTTTTTTTTCCCTGGATAACCCCTTTAATCTCCCCCTTTTCAATTCCAGGACACTATGCTGCTGAATAATGACTGTTCTCCCGACAGAATGTCCACATAGAGAATCTCTAAGCGAACGTTCCGTACAGTGCATGCGCTGGTAGAATCTTCCGGTGCTTGGACCGCACAGGAATGCGCTGTCTCATAGACAGTTATGCATTCCGTGAGGCTTCCGTACAAACAGTGACCGCCTTCATTCTGTGCGGACGCGGACAAAGGAATTTCCGTTCAGGAAAGATCTGGCATGGAAATTTCACCGTGAGCACTGAGCAGCAGAGTCACATTGAATTAAAGGGGTACTCCGCTGCTCAGCGTTTGGAACAAACTGTTTCGAATACTGGAGCCGGGAGCTCGTGACGTCATAGCCCCACCCCCTCAATGCAAGTCTACGAGAGGGGGCGTGACGGACGTCACGCCCCCTCCCATAGACTTGCATTGAGGGTGCGGGGGCGTGATGTCATGAAGGGGCGGGGCTTTGACGTCACAAACTCCCGGGGCCAGCTCCAGCATTCGGAACAGTTTGTTCCAAGCGCTGAGGAGCGGAGTACCCCTTTAATTCAATGTGACTCTGCTGTAGTGGAATCTGTGTGCCAATTTCGTATCCAGAATTCGGAATTGTATTTCCATCATGTGAACCTAGCCCTACGATCCTGGCCGATCACCACATGGATGAACTTTCACACCACATTTTCAGGCTACGGCTGCCAGATCCGGCTGGGGGAGGGGTAAACTGTCCGCTCCTGTACCCCAGCGCTCCTGGACCAGCGCTGAAATCCATTGACTTTAACGAGCCGATCAGAGTCACCATTTGACTCCGGTCGGCTCATTTCTGCCCTGTATCCGGTTTTGTGACCGGACCTAAAACTGCAGTATACTACAGTTTTAGGTCCGGTCAGAAAAACGGATACGGGTAGAAGATGAGCCGAACAGAGTCAAATGGTGACTCTGATCGGCTCGTTAAAGTCAATGGATTTCAGCGCCGGTCCGGCTGGAGTACGGGAGCACACGGTTCTCCCCTCCCCCAGCCGGATCCGGCAGCCGTAGGCTGAAAACGTGGTGTGAAAGCAGCCTAACAGAGATGAGGGCTAACTTAAAATGCTTAAAAAAATAAAATAAATGTAAACATTAAAGAATAGTTAGAGAAATACTTCAAAGGGGTTATCCAGGCAAAAACTTATATATATATATATATCAACTGGCTCCAGAAAGTTAAACAGATTTGTAAATGACTTCTATTAAAAAAATCTTAATCCTTTCAGTACTTATGAGCTGCTGAAGTTGAGTTGTTCTTTTCTGTCTAAGTGCTCTCTGACGACACCTGTCTCGGGAACTGTTCAGAGTAGAAGCAAATCCCCATAGCAAACCTCTTCTACTCTGTGCAGTTCCCGAGACAAGCAGAGATGTCAGCAGAGAGCACTGTTGCCAGTCAGAAAAGAACAACTCAACTTCAGCAGCTGATAATTATTGGAAGGATTAAGATTTTTTAATAGAAGTAATTTACAAATCTATTTAACTTTCTGGAGCCAGTTGAGATATATATATATATATATATATATATATATATATATATATATATATATATATATATAATATCTATATCTTTTTCTTTTCCTGGAATACCCCTTTAGGAAAAAAACAAGGTTAAATTTATTGTACAAATATCAGGACCTAAGAACGAAAGCAAGTGGAACCCGCCGACACCTCACAGAAGACATATGAGATGTTCGCTTTATAGTTTACTTTCTGTGTGGCGGGAAGTCCGTGACAAGAAACGTGCGACTTGTGATAAATTTGTCTCAGGCTCCGAGACTTTTTTGAGACTTTTTTGAGACTTTTTTTCATCTAAAGTGCTGTGGAGAATGGACAATGATAGTAAATCTCCCCAATGTCTGTAGCATCGACACTAGGGGGCCGATCGGGCCCCTGCATCTGTGGCCTCCTCCGGTGCATGTATATTACCGCCGTCGCTGTGAATGTTTTGCTGTTCCTATGAATCCTGTAAATAAAAATATATTGTATTTCACGTTCGTTCCAGAAACGCTACAATAAAAAATAATAAAGATAATTTATATGGTGTGAATCACTACCGGCCACCAGGGGGCCTAGGGAGTAACTCTAGGGCAGTGGTATTTAAAGGGTTGTCCACTGGGAAAAAAAAAAACTTTTTATTTTTATTTTTTAAATCAACTGGTGCCAGAAAGTTAAACAGATTTGTAAATTACTTCTATTAAAAAAATCTTAATCCTTCCAGTACTTATCAGCTGCTGTATGCTCCGCAGGAAGTTGTGTAGTTCTTTCCAGTCTGACCACAGTGATCTCTGCTGACACCTCTGTCCGTGTCAGGAATTGTCCAGAGCAGGATAGATTTTCTATGGGGATTTGCTCTTATTCTGGACAGTTCCCCACATGGACAGAGGTGTCAGCAGAGAGCACTGTGGTCAGGGAGAAAGGAAATTCAAAAAGAAAATAACTTCCTGTGGATCATAAAAGCCGCTGATAAGTACTGGAAGGATTAAGATTTTTTTAATAGAAGTAATTTACACATCTGTTTAACTTTCTGGCACAAGTAGATTTAAAAAAAAAAAAAATGTTTTCCAGTGGAGTACCCCTTTAAACTGAGGACCTCTAGGTGTGGCAAAACTACAACTCCCAGCATGCCCGGACAGCCTTCGGCTGTCCGGGCATGCTGGGAGTTGTAGTTTTGCAACAGCTGGAAGTCCACGGTTTGGAGACCACCGCTATAGGGGGCGCAGAGGGAGCAGTCATACCTCCTGAACACAATCCATTGTGCTTGGCCAGAGGCAGACTGACGCTGAGTGTTGTAGTACTGTGTTATGGTGTCTCTTGCACAGGATGTCTCTTTCGCTTCTATACTTTTATTCTTCTGTTCACACCCCAGGGAGGATGGAGGACACCAAACAGCTGAAGATGTCTTCACGCCCCTGTCCGCACATGTTTTACTACAAGTACCAGCTGTTATACAGATGTTATTCTATATACATTGTTAGGGGAGGGGTAATGTATGTGAGGGGACATGACTGGGGGCAATGTATGTGAGGGGACATGACTGGGGGTAGTGTATGTGAGGGGACATGACTGGGGGCAATGTATGTGAGGGGACATGACTGGGGGCAATGTATGTGAGGGGACATGACTGGGGGCAATGTATGTGAGGGGACATGACTGGGGGCAATGTATGTGAGGGGACATGACTGGGGGTAATGTATGTGAGGGGACATGACTGGGGGCAATGTATGTGAGGGGACATGACTGGGGGCAATGTATGTGAGGGGGACATGACTGGGGGTAATGTATGTGAGGGGACATGACTGGGGGTAATGTATGTGAGGGGACATGACTGGGGGCAATGTATGTGAGGGGACATGACATGACATACATTGCCCCCAGTCATGTCCCCTCACATACATTACCCCCAGTCATGTCCCCTCACATACATTACCCCCAGTAATGTCCCCTCACATACATTGCCCCCAGTCATGTCCCCTCACATACATTGCCCCCAGTCATGTCTCCTCACATACATTACCCCCAGTCATGTCTCCTCACATACATTACCCACAGTCATGTCTCCTCACATACATTACCCCCAGTCATGTCCCCTCACATACATTGCCCCCAGTCATGTCTCCTCACATACATTACCCCCAGTCATGTCCCCTCACATACATTGTCCCCAGTCATGTCCCCTCACATACATTGTCCCCAGTAATGTCCCCTCACATACATTACCCCCAGTCATGTCCCCTCACATACACTGCCCCCGGTCATGTCCCCTCACATACACTGCCCCCGGTCATGTCCCCCTCACATACACTGCCCCCGGTCATGTCCCCTCACATACACTGCCCCCGGTCATGTCCCCTCACATACATTGTCCCCGGTCATGTCCCCTCACATACATTGTCCCCGGTCATGTCCCCTCACATACATTGTCCCCGGTCATGTCCCCTCACATACATTGTCCCCGGTCATGTCCCCTCACATACATTGTCCCCGGTCATGTCCCCTCACATACATTGCCCCCGGTCATGTCCCCTCACATACATTGCCCCCGGTCATGTCCCCTCACATACATTGCCCCCGGTCATGTCCCCTCACATACATTACCCCCGGTCATGTCCCCTCACATACATTACCCCCGGTCATGTCCCCTCACATACACTGCCCCCGGTCATGTCCCCTCACATACATTGCCCCCAGTCATGTACCCTCACATACATTGTCCCAGTCATGTCCCCTCACATACATTGACTGGGGGCAATGTATGTGAGTGGACATGACTGGGGGCAATGTATGTGAGGGGACATGACTGGGGGCAATGTATGTGAGGGGACATGACTGGGGGCAATGTATGTGAGGGGACATGACTGGGGGCAATGTATGTGAGGGGACATGACTGGGGGCAATGTATGTGAGGGGACATGACTGGGGGCAATGTATGTGAGGGGACATGACTGGGGGCAATGTATGTGAGGGGACATGACTGGGGGCAATGTATGTGAGGGGACATGACTGGGGGCAATGTATGTGAGGGGACATGACTGGGGGCAATGTATGTGAGGGGACATGACTGGGGGCAATGTATGTGAGGGGACATGACTGGGGACAATGTATGTGAGGGGACATACCAGTATGAAATGGCTGATAACAGAGTAATAGATTACAAAGCTACACTTTACGGCTAAAGCACTAATGTCTTGAAGAATGTTTGCCTCTGATCCTGACATGATATATACTGTATATACATTGAAGGTCATTTATACCATCAGCACACAGGAATCCTGTGGATCGGTCATTGGTGACAACTGTGTATGAATGGAAACTGTCAGCGTGGCACAATGGCGGAGACCACAAGGGACGCGGATAGAATGCCGGGGTAACTCGATCCGCACTGCTCCGCTGAGAGCTTCAGTCTGTAAAGAGACAGAAAAAGTCTCCGCTTCATCACACAGTCATGAGTTATTGCCCCATAGGGCTGTATCCACAGGGTGTGTTTTTGTTTTATTTTTTGAAATGGATCTATTTTGCCACAATTTCAACAAAACTACTGGCCCAAAGTGTAAAAGTTGATGCACCCCTAACCAAAACATTTTTCACTAAATCCTAGTGATCTATGTCTGTACAGTGTTACTGGAAACCATCCGTAAGTTGGTCGATAAGCATACGTATTACACCTGGTGATGTAAGTTGGTTGATAAGCATACGTATTACACCTGGTGATGTAAGTTGGTTGATAAGCATTCGTATTACACCTAGTGATGTAAGTTGGTTGATAAGCATACATATTATACCTGGTGATGTAAGTTGGTTGATAAGCATTCGTATTACACCTGGTGATGTAAGTTGGTTGATAAGCATACGTATTACACCTGGAGATGTAAGTTGGTTGATAAGCATTCGTATTACACCTGGTGATGTAAGTTGGTTGATCAGCATACGTATTACACCTGGTGATGTAAGTTGGTTGATAAGCATACGTATTACACCTGGTTATGTAAGTTGGTTGATAAGCATACGTATTACACCTGGTTATGTAAGTTGGTTGATAAGCATACGTATTACACCTGGTTATGTAAGTTGGTTGATAAGCATACGTATTACACCTGGAGATGTAAGTTGGTTGATAAGCATACGTATTACACCTGGAGATGTAAGTTGGTTGTTAAGCATTCGTATTACACCTGGTGATGTAAGTAGGTTGATAAGCATACGTATTACACCTGGTGATGTAAGTTGGTTGATAAGCATACGTATTACACCTGGTGATGTATGGCTGTACAGTGTTGGTATTTTTTTCTGACAGATACAACTCCATACGTCCTTCTGCTGCACTGCCTCCTGGGATTTGTAGTTCTGCCTTGA
>NC_079193.1:12008943-12140559 GCF_029499605.1 Hyla sarda
AACCTCTCCTACTCTGGACAGTTCCTGACATGGACAGAGGTGTCAGCAGAGAGCACTGTGGACAAGACAGAAAAGATATCCAAAAAGAAAAGCATTTATCTGTAGTATTCAGCAGCTAATAAGTACTGGAAGGATTAAGATTTTTAAATAGAAGTAATTCACAAATCTGTTTAACTTTTTGGCACCAGTTGAGTTAAAAAAAAAAACACTTCTACATATAATGCAAATAGCATGGGGGAGATGGGGCACCCTTGGTGGGTCCCACGCTCTGAGGAAAATGGCCTAGAAGGGTGACCATTAATAAGCAAACTGGCTGTTGGAGAGTTGTCCATTAACCTAATACAGGCTATATCACCTTTGACAATTAGTGATGAGCCATATTCGAATTTGTGATATTTTGCGAATATATTGACGATTATTCGTCCTTTGTTTGCAAATATTCGCTGTGTATGTTCACTCTTTTTACCATGCGAAAATTTGCATAAAAATTCACATAAAAATTTGCATGTGAATCTAACAAAAAAAAATGAATATTCGTCATTACGAATATATAGCACTATATTCTAAATATTCGCTAAAAATCGCAATATCAATTCGCGATATCAATTCGCATTACGAATATTCGTGCTCAACACTATTGACTAGGGAGGGACCGATATCGATTTTTTAGGGCCGATACCGATAATCTGTGACCTTTCAGGCCGATAACTTATACCGATATTCCGGTATAAGTTATCGGCTATTAACCCCCACCCGGCCCCGCAGAAGCCGCTGCAGATCAATGATTTAAAGCAGGCGCTTTAAATCAATGAACTGCAGCGGCTTTTGCGGGGCCAGAGGCCGCAGCCGCCACCCTCTTCTCTCCCCCTGCCTGTCCTTGGGTCCTCCCTAGCCCAACCACCACCACCGCTGCCCCATTGCCTCCCCCCCATCCCCGGTTTTATAATTACCTGTTCCTGGGGTCCGCGCTACTTCTGGCTCCGGCGGCGTCCTGCGCTGTCACTGTGCGCACTGACGGTGACGTCGCGTTGAGGACGTCACTCGTCATTGCGCTGCGCAGTGCGCAGGACGCAGCAGGAGCCAGAAGTAGCGCGGACCCTGGGCCCTGGGAACAGGTAATTATAAAACCCGGGATGGGGGAGGCAACGGGGCAGCGGTGGTATCTCGCCTTAAAGGGGTACTCCGCTGCTCAGTGTTTAGAACAAATTGTTCCGAACGCTGGAGCCGGCACTGGGAGCTTGTGATGTCATAGCCCCGCCCCATCATGATGTCACGCCCCGCCCCCTCAATGCAAGTCTTTAGCTGTCCAGGCATGCTGGTAGTTGTAGTTGTGCAATAGTTGAAGACACCCTGGTTGGGAAATACTCCGAGGGTCTCTTCAGTATGTTATATGATAATAGGATTAAAGGGGTACTTTGCTACTCAGTATTTGGAACAAACTGTTCCGAACGTTGGAGCCGGCGCCGGGAGCTCGTAACGCCATAGCCCCGCCCCTCATGAGGTCACGCCCCGCCCCCTCAATGCAAGTCTATGGGAGGGGGCGTGGCGGATGTCACGCCCCCTCCCATAGACTTGCATTGAGGGGGCGGGGTGTGACCTCATGAGGGGAGGGGCTATGGTGTCATGAGAGGGCCGCCCGGGCAGGTACAGTGGTAATAATGGGAGATTTTAACTATCCAGATATAGATTGGGGTCCGGGGTTGGCTAAAACTACAAAGGGGCGACAATTCCTAAATTTATTGCAGGATAATTTTATGGGCCAGTTTGTGGAGGACCCAACAAGAAGTGATGCCTTGTTGGATCTGATCATTTCCAACAACGCAGAGCTGGTTGGTAATGTAACTGTGCGGGAAAACCTTGGGAATAGCGACCACAATATAGTTACTTTTGACTTAAAATGTAGAAAACAAAGACAGGCGGGGAAGGCAAAAACATATAACTTTAAAAAGGCAAATTTCCCTGGGCTGAGGGCTGCACTACAGGACATAGACTGGGGGGAGGGGTTCTCAAATACTGATACAGAAGGTAAATGGGACATCTTTAAATCAACTCTAAATAACTATACAGCTAAATATATACCAAAGGGGAACAAATATAAACGATTAAAACTAAATCCTACATGGCTGACACATGATGTTAAAAGAGCAATAAACAGCAAAAAAATAGCCTTCAAAAAATACAAATCTGATGGGTCAGCGATAACATTTAAACAGTACAAGGAGCTTAATAAAATCTGTAAAAATGTAATAAAAACAGCAAAAATTCAAAATGAGAGACAGGTGGCCAAAGAAAGCAAAACTAATCCTAAATATTTTTTTAGATATATAAATGCAAAAAAACCAAGGACAGAGCATGTAGGACCCCTTAATAATGATAATGGGGAGGTTGTCACAGGCGATCAAGAGAAAGCGGAGCTACTGAATGGGTTCTTTAGTTCTGTATACACTATGGAAGAAGGAGCTGACATTGGCCAGGTCAGTGCTGGTAACACATCATGTACAGGTCAGTGCTGGTAACACATCATGTAATGTACTGAACTGGCTTAATGTAGAGTTGGTACAAGGTAAGTTAAGTGATATAAATGTAAGCAAATCCCCAGGACCGGATGGACTACACCCAAGAGTTCTTAGAGAGGTAAGTTCAGTAATATCTGTACCCCTGCAGAGACGCGCGACTAAACTAATATGGGGCATGGAACATCTTAGCTATGAGGAGCGATTAAAGGAGTTACAATTGTTTAGTCTTGAGAAGAGACGTTTAAGGGGGGATATGATAAACGTATATAAGTATATTAATGGCCCATACAAAAAATATGGAGAAAAACTGTTCCAGGTTAAACCCCCCCAAAGGACGAGGGGGCACTCCCTCCGTCTGGAGAAAAAAAAAGTTTAGTCTCAAGGGGCGACACGCCTTCTTTACCGTGAGGACTGTGAATTTATGGAACGGTCTACCTCAGGAACTGGTCACAGCAGGAACAATTAACAGCTTTAAAACAGGATTAGATACATTCCTGGAACAAAATAAGATTAATGCTTATGAAGAAATATAAAATCTCATCCCTTCCCCAATATCGCGCCACACCCCTACCCCTTAATTCCCTGGTTGAACTTGATGGACATATGTCTTTTTTCGACCGTACTAACTATGTAACTATGTAACTATGTAACTATGAGCACCCGGTGCCGGCTCCAGCGTTCGGAACAGTTTGTTCCAAACGCTGAGCAGCGGAGTACCCCTTTAATTCAGACTCTAATAATATCAATCTTTCAACTCAGAATTGATGTATAAGAGGAACAGATTTTTTTTTGTATATGAATGAACTTATAGGAACAGTTCAGAGGACTCAGGAGCGGACCACACATTGTGCCAACACAGAATCAATGCTTGGGGAACAAAGGGCAAAGGTCTCCACCAGGCGAGGTTATCTCTTTAAAGGAACAAAGAGAAGTCCCGTCTTAAATGTTTCCATATGGTTATGGATAGTGTTGAGCGGCATAGGCCATATTCGAATTCGCGAATATTCGCGAATATATGGACGAATATTCGTCATATTCGCGAATATTCGCATATTCGTAATGTTCTCGTTTTATTTTCCCATATGCGCATATTCGCGTGTGCGAAAATTAACATATGCGAAAATTCGCACACCAGTCTCACACAGTAGTATTAGAGCCTTCTTACACCACATAAGCTGGAAGCAGAGAGGGATGATCACTGTGATGTGTACTGTGGAAAAAAAAAAAAAAACGAATATTCATAATTACGAATATATAGCGCTATATTTGCGAATATTCGCGAATTCGCGAATATGCGATATTCACGAAAAAAATTCGAATTGCGAATATTCGCGAGCAACACTAGTTATGGATACAAGCCATCATGGAGCAGAAGGGCTTAGTACTTATTGGCCACCATACCATGAATTAGATACCATGCCATATAACTACTATAATACTGCCCCCTATATACAAGAATATAATTACTATAATACTGCTCCTATATACAAGTATATAACTACTATAATACTGCTCCTATATACAAGAATATAACTACTATAATACTGCTCCTATATACAAGAATATAATTACTATAATACTGCTCCTATATACAAGTATATAACTACTATAATACTGCTCCTATATACAAGAATATAACTACTATAATACTGCCCCCTATATACAAGAATATAATTACTATAATACTGCTCCTATATACAAGTATATAACTACTATAATACTGCTCCTATATACAACAATATAACTACTATAATACTGCTCCTATATACAAGAATATAACTACTATAATACTGCTCCTATATACAAGAATATAACTACTATAATACTGCTCCTATATACAAGAATATAACTACTATAATACTGCTCCTATGTACAAGAATATAACTACTATAATACTGTTCCTATATACAAGAATATAACTACTATAATACTGCCCCTATATACAAGAATATAACTACTATAATACTGCCTCCTATATACAAGAATATAACTACTATAATACTGTTCCTATATACAAGAATATAACTACTATAATACTGCTCCTATATACAGGAATATAACTACTACAATACTGCTCCTATATACAAGAATATATCTACTATAATACTGCTCCTATATACAAGAATATAACTACTATAATACTGCTCCTATATACAAGAATATAACTACTATAATACTGCTCCTATATACAAGAATATAACTACTATAAAACTGCCCCTATATACAAGACTATAACTACTATAATGCTGCTCATATATACAGGAATATAACTACTATAATACTGCTCCTATATACAAGAATATAACTACTATAATACTGCTCCTATATACAGGAATATAACTACTATAATACTGCTCCTATATACAAGAATATAACTACTATAATACTACTCCTATATACAGGAATATAACTACTATAATACTGCTTCTATATACAAGAATATAACTACTATAATACTGCTCCTATATACAAGAATATAACTACTATAATACTGCTCCTATATACAAGAATATATACTATAATACTGCTCCTATATGCAAGAATATAACTACTATAATACAGCTCCTATATACAAGAATATAACTACTATAATACTGCTCCTATATACAAGAATATAACTACTATAATACTGCTCCTATATACAAGAATATAACTACTATAATACTGCTCCTATATACAAGAATATAACTACTATAATACAGCTCCTATATGCAAGAATATAACTACTATAATACTGCTCCTATATACAAGAATATATACTATAATACTGCTCCTATATACAAGAATATAACTACTATAATACAGCTCCTATATACAAGAATATAACTACTATAATACTGCTCCTATATACAAGAATATATACTATAATACTGCTCCTATATACAAGAATATAACTACTATAATACAGCTCCTATATACAAGAATATAACTACTATAATACTGCTCCTATATACAAGAATATAACTACTATAATACAGCTCCTATATGCAAGAATATAACTACTATAATACAGCTCCTATATGCAAGAATATAACTACTATAATACTGCTCCTATATACAAGAATATATACTATAATACTGCTCCTATATACAAGAATATAACTACTATAATACAGCTCCTATATACAAGAATATAACTACTATAATACTGCTCCTATATACAAGAATATAACTACTATAATACTGCTCCTATATACAAGAATATAACTACTATAATACAGCTCCTATATGCAAGAATATAACTACTATAATACTGCTCCTATATACAAGAATATATACTATAATACTGCTCCTATATACAAGAATATAACTACTATAATACAGCTCCTATATACAAGAATATAACTACTATAATACTGCTCCTATATACAAGAATATAACTACTATAATACTGCTCCTATATACAAGAATATAACTACTATAATACTGCTCCTATATACAAGAATATAACTAGTATAATACTGCTCATATATACAAGAATATAACTACTATAATACTGCTCCTATATACAAGAATATAACTACTATAATACTGCTCCTATATACAAGAATATAACTACTATAATACTGAGGGGTGGACTCACTTATGGGATATGCTGTATATATATGAGGTGGAGTAACTTATCTATGTCACCTATATAGCGGTTGCTGTGTTGTTGTGTGGTTTTTTGTGTACGCAGTGATGAATAGTACTATACACAGTCACCTCCGCTCCTCGGCCCTTTGATGGTAAATGTTTCTGTAACCTGGAGACATTTTCCTCTATTCAGCCTGAAGTGTAGAGTGTTTTGATTGATGGAGAAGCGGATGCTGAGACCCCGACCTGCCTTAAACAAACACCCACATACATATACATTTTTTTCATGCATTTTTCCCCATCTATAGCAGTCTACGGGAAGAAAATGCCACAAAATAGGGGGTAAAAACCCCAACCCCAGAGTATAATGCCCTTTAATACCCCTGCCCTGATCCAGCAGCCTCCTATTGTTTTCTGTGAGATTCTAATCTATTTTCCTTGCAGATCTTCCATATCAGAACCTCCAAAGTGGATCCGGATTCTGTTAGGGTGCATGCACACCACGTTTTCACTGTACGGGTGCCGGATCCGGCTGGGGGAAGGGAAAACCGTGCGCTCCTGTACCCCAGCCGGATGGACGCTGAAATCCATTGACTTTAATGAGCCGACCGGAGTCACCGTTTTACTCCGGTCGGCTCATTTTTGACCCATATCCGGTTTTCTGACCGGACCTGAGTGTGCCTGGGCCCTAATAAGAACAATGCTGCCTGCGACCTCCGCCATATACAGACCGGATCCTGGTACCACACGGCGTTCACCGTATACATCGGTTGCCCGGTGACATGGCCGCTCAGCGACCCGGAGTGACTCCAGAAGTGGCGTCGGGATTAGACTCTGCCTAATGCTCTTAACTCCGTGTACATTAAGTCTCTCCGGCAGCTGTCGCCTGTCAGTACACCGCCATCCGCAGCCAAGGGGCATTGTCATAAAGTACTTCACACAATAAGGAAAAATGTTAACCCTTTCATTGGTAAAGATGTATTAACCCCTTAAGGACCCAGCCATTTTACACCTTAGGAGCCGGCCATTTTTTGCACATCTGACCACTGTCACTTTAAACATTAATAACTCTGGAATGCTTTTACTTATCATTCTGATTCCGAGATTGTTTTTTCGTGACATATTCTACTTTAACATAGTGGTAAATTTTTGTGGTAACTTGCATCCTTTCTTGGTGAAAAATCCCAAAATTTGTAGAAAAATTTGAAAATTTTGCATTTTTCTAACTTTGAAGCTCTCTGCTTGTAAGGAAAATGGATATTCAAAATAATTTTTTTTATTCACATATACAATATGTCTACTTTATGTTTGCATCATAAAATTGATGAGTTTTTACTTTTGGAAGACACCAGAGGCTTCAAAGTTCAGCAGCAATTTTCCAATTTTCACAAAATTTCCAAACTCACTATTTTTCAGGGACCAGTTCAGGTTTGAAGTGGATTTGAAGGGTCTTCATATTAGAAATACCCCATAAATTACCCCATTATAAAAACTGCACCCCCCCAAAGTATTCAAAATGACATTCAGTCAGCGTTTTAACCCTTTAGGTGTTTCACAGGAATAGCAGCAAAGTGAAGGAGAAAATTCACAATCTTTATTTTTTACACTCGCATGTTTTTGTAGACCCAATTTTTGAATTTTTACAAGGGGTAAAAGGAGAACATTTATACTTATATTTGGAGCCCAATTTCTCTCGAGTAAGCACATACCTCATATGTCTATGTAAAGTGTTCAGCGGGCGCAGTAGAGGGCTCAGAAGGGAAGGAGCGACAAGGGGATTTTGGAGAGTACGTTTTTTTTTTAATGGTTTTTGGGGGGCATGTTGCATTTAGGAAGCCCCTATGGTGCCAGAACAGCAAAAAAAAACACATGGCATACCATTTTGGAAACTAGACCCTTTGAGGTACGTAACAAGGAATAAAGTTAGCCTTAATACCCCATAGGTGTTTCACGACTTTTGCATATGTAAAAAAATAAAAATAAAATTTCACTAAAATGTGTGTTTCCCCCCCCAAATTTCACATTTTTGCAAGGGTTAATAGCAGAAAATACCCCCCAAAATTTGTAACCCCATCTCTTTTGAATATGGAGGTACCCCATAAGTTGACCTGAAGTGCACTACGGGCGAACTACAATGCTCAGAAGAGAAGGAGTCATATTTGGCTTTTTGAGAGCAAATTTTGCTCGGGGGGCATGTCGCATTTAGAAAGCCCCTATGGTGCCAGGACAGCAAAAAAAAAAACCACATGGCATACCATTTTGGAAACTAGACCCCTTGAGGAACGTAACAAGGCGTAAAGTGAGCATTTACCCCCCACTGGTGTCTGTCAGATCTTTGGAACAGTGGGCTGTTTAATTTGCACAGCCCACTGTTCCAAAGATCTGTCAGACACCTGTGGGGTGTAAATTCTCACTGCACCCCTCATTCCATGAGGGGTGTAGTTTCAAAAATGGGGTCACGTGTGTTTTTTTTTTTTTTTGCGTTTGTCAAAACTGCTGTAACAATCAGCCACCCCTGTGCAAATCACCTCAAATGTACATGGCGCACTCTCCCTTCTGGGCCTTGTTGTGCGCCCCCAGAGCACTTTGCGCCCACATATGGGGTATCTCCGTAGTCGGGAGAAATTGCATTACAAATTTTGGGGGTCTTTTTTTCCCCTTTACCTCTTGTCAAAATGAAAAGTATAGGGCAACACCAGCATGTTAGTGTAAAAAATTTATTTTTTTACACTAACATGCTGGTGTAGACCCTAACTTCCCCTTTTCATAAGGGGTGAAAGGAGAAAAAGACCCCCAAAATTTGTTAGGCAATTTCTCCCGAGTACGGCGATACCCCATATGTGGCCCTAAACTGTTGCCTTGAAATACGACAGGGCTCCAAAGTGAGAGCGCCATGCGCATTTGAGGCCTGAATTAGGGATTTTCATAGGGGTGGACATAGGGGTATTCTACGCCAGTGATTCCCAAACAGGGTGCCTCCAGCTGTTGCAAAACTCCCTGCATGCTTGGACAGTCAACGGTTGTCCGGCAATACTGGGAGTTGTTGTTTTGCAACAGCTGGAGGCTCCATTTTGGAAAGAGTGGCGTACCAGACGTTTTTCATTTTTATGGGGGAGGGGAGGGGGGCTGTGTAGGGGTATGTGTATATGTAGTGCTTTTTATTTTATTTTGTGTTAGTGTAGTGTAGTGTTTTTAGGGTACAGTCACATGGGCGGGGGATTACAGCGAGTTTCCCGCTGTGAGTTTGAGCTGCCGTGCAAAATTTGCTGCATTGCAAACTTGCAGCCTGATGCTCACTGTAAGGCCCCTGCCCATGTGAACGTACCCTGTACATTCACAGGGGGGGGGGGGGGGGGACCTCTAGCTGTTGCAAAACTACAACTCCCAGCATGCACAGTCTATCAGTGCATGCTGGTAGTTATAGTTTTGCAACAGCTGGAGGCACACGGGTTGGGAAACACTGAGTTAGTAAACAGACAATGTTTCCCAACCAGTGTGCCTCCAGCTGTTGCAAAACCACAACTCCCAAACATTCTCAGGCATGCTGGGAGTAGTAGTTCGGCAACATCTTTAGAGCCAGATGTTGCCGAACTACAACTCCCAGCATGCTTGGAGTTGTAGTTTTGCAACATCTGGAGGACTACAGTTTGCAGACCACTAATACAGTGGTTCCCAATCTGTGCCCTTCCAGATGTTGCAAAACTACAACTCCCAGTATGCCAAAACTGTCCAGGCATGCTGGGAGTTGTAGTTCTGCAACATCTGAAGGGCCAGATGTTACAGAACTATAACTCCCAGCATGCCTGGAGAGTAAGGGCATGCTGAGGATGTGTAGTTTTGCAACATCTGGAAGGGCACAGTGGTCCCAAAACTGTGGACCTCCAGATGTTGCAAATCTGCAACTCCCAGCATGCCCAGATGCCAAGGGCTGTCTGGGCATGCTGGGAGTTGCAGTATACAGGGTCCCAATACAGCAATGCATGTCGCTTTACAGCGACGTGCATTGCTGTAAAGGGCCCGACCGCGGCTGAAGATCCACTCACCTGTCGCCGCCGCCGTCTTCATCGCCGGGATCCGGGTCTTCAGGGACGAGGTAAGTACCGGGGCCGGGCCCCAGCACTCCCCCGCCGCGTCCTCCGGTCTTCCTCCCGTCCTCTCCGGACTTCCAGGGGCCGCGCAGGGTGGAAGTAACCACCCCCCCCCCCCCCTGCGATTGGTCGGTTAACTAACTGACGGATCTCACCTCGCTCCTATTCTTTAGCATGGTCCTGACTGTCTGTGACAACCGGGATCATACAAAATTACCGGGCGGTCGGGTCCCAGAGACCCGATCAGCCCGGTATCACCGCAGATCGCAAGGGCGATTTCCTTCGCGTTTGCCCTGGATGCCCGCTGAAGCATTTCAGCAGGCATCCGGTTCCGATCTCTGCCCGGCGCGCAGCAGGGACCGGAAAACGCCAGGACGTATGGGGATGTCCTGGGTCCTTAAAGCCCAGGGTGCGGGGACGTCCCTGTACGTCCTGGGTCCTTAAGCGGTTAAAGGAAAACTGTAGTGGTATATAACTTATCCCCAATCCGAAGTATAGGGAATAATAAGTTATAGATCGCAGGGGTCCGACTGCTGGGACCCCCCCCCTTGCGTGATCTCCTGTATGGAGCCCCGGCAGTGCGCAGGAAGGGGGCGTGTCCATCCCCAGCATGATGATACATGATGATACATAGAGATACATGGATGGGGCGTGACAGCCGTCGCATCATTCGGGGACGAAACGCTTCCTTCATGTGGACTGCCTGGGCACTGTACAGGAGATTGCGGGGGTCCCAGCAGTCGGACCCACCACATTGTATAACTTATCCCCTATCCTTTCACTGAAGTGTTAGATGCCTTGCATGCCTCTCTTCCCCATTTGTCCCCTTCAGGCCAGCGGGCTGCGCAGCACCACTTGAAAGTCCGACAGGTGGAGCAGAAGTTTGCCAACAAGCAAGGTGAAATCTGCAGAGTATGAGTTCATGACATCAGGTCGGTGACCTTACAACCCAACACGGAGAACATCATCTGGTGTCATGCACGTCCCAGAGTCAAGAATAGGGACTATCAAGCCCTGCTGGTGTCTATGCAATTGGAAGATTATCCTCTTGTTTGAGCTGTGAGAAGCCTTGTCACTGTCACCAATAGTGTTGCTCGCGAATATTCGCAATGCGAATTTTATTCACGAATATCGCATATTCGCGAATATTCGCGAATATAGCACTATATATTCGTAATTACGAATATTCGTTTTTTTTTTTTCACAGTACACATCACAGTGATCATCCCTCTCTGCTTCCAGCTTGTGTGGTGTAAAGAAGGCTCTAATACTACTGTGCGTATTTTCGCATATGCGGAAATTTGCATATGCAAATTTTCGCATATGTGAATTTTCGCTTATGCTAATATTGTATATGTTAATTTTCGCATATGTTAATTTTCGCATCCGCAAATTTTCGCTTATGCGCAAATAAAACGCGAATATTGCGAATATTCGCAAATATATGACGAATATTTGTCCATATATTTGCGAATATTTGCGAATTCGAATATGGCCTATGCCGCTCAACACTAGTCACCAACGGGAAAGTCCCAGTATGGTTAGTAACCCTGTCGGATTCTTTCTGCTACTGTCTTGCCCAAATACACTCCTATAGCCCAGCGTGCAACTCAAGTGACCGAAGGATACGGTGTGAGACCTAGAGAGCCCTGGTGGGCGCAACTCCAAGGGGCCACACTACCCTAAAGGACCAAGTCAATGGAATCATCAATGTTGCCAAGAGGTACCATGAGGCTTTCAGCAAGCACCCCACAGACCTCGGGCAGACTTCAATGATTCAGCATCGAATCCTCAGAGGTGGCAGCCTACCTATCAAGGAAAGACACCGTCCGGTCACGCCCGGCATGTATCAGACTGTCAAGAAGATGCTGGCCGACATGAAAGAGGCAGACGTCATCCAAGAAAGTCAAAGCCCCTGGGCGGCACCACTTGTCCTAGTCAAGAAAAAAGACAGAACCATCCACTTCTTTGTCGACTACAGGAAATTGAACAATGTCACACATAAGGACGCTTATCCATTGCCAAGGATCGAGGAGTCACTCACGGCCCTCGGGTTGGCTGCTTACTTCTCCACCCTAGATTCAACCAGTGGATATTGGCAAGTGCCCATTGCCGTGGAGGATCGGGAGAAGACCGCCTTCGTGACACCCATGGGACTGTTTGAGTTTAACCCCTTAAGGACCGGAGGTTTTTCCGTTTTTGCATTTTCGTTTTTTGCTCCTTGCCTTTAAAAAATCATAACTCTTTCAAATTTACACCTAAAAATCCATATGATGGCTTATTTTTTGCGCCACCAATTCTACTTTGTAATGACTTCAGTCATTTTGCCCAAAAATCTATGGTGAAGCGGGAAAAAAAATCATTGTGCGACAAAATTTAAAAAAAAAACGCTGTTTTGTAACTTTTGGGGGCTTCCGTTTCTACGTAGTACATTTTTCGGTAAAAATGACACCTGATATGTATTCTGTAGGTCCATACGATTAAAATGATCCCCTACTTATATAGGTTTGATTTTGTCGGACTTCTGGAAAAAATCATAACTACATGCAGGAAAATTAATACGTTTAAAATTGTCATCTTCTGACCCCTATAACTTTTTTATTTTTCCGTGTATGGGGCGGTATGAGGGCTCATTTTTTGCGCCGTGATCTGAGGTTTTTAACGGTACCATTTTTGCATTGATAGGTCTTATTGATCGCTTTTTATTCATTTTTTCATGATATAAAAAGTGACCAAAAATGCACTATTTTGGACTTTGGAATTTTTTTGCGCGCACGCCATTGACCGTGCGGTTTAATTAACGATATATTTTTATAATTCGGACATTTCCGCACGCGGCGATACCATTTATGTTTATTTTTATTTTTATTTACACTGTGTTTTTTCTTTTATGGGAAAAGGGGGGTGATTCAAACTTTTAATAGGGAAGGGGTTAAATGATGTTTATTCACTTTTTTTTGCACTTTTTTTTTGCAGTGTTATAGGTCCCATAGGGACCTATAACACTGCACACACTGATCTTCTATGTTGATCACTGGTTTCTCATAAGAAACCAGTGATCAACGATTCTGCCGCATGACTGCTCATGCCTGGATCTCAGGCACTGAGCAGTCATTCGGCGATCGGACAGCGAGGAGGCAGGTAGGGGCCCTCCCGCTGTCCTGTCAGCTGTTCGGGATGCCGCGATTTCACCGCGGCTATCCCGAACAGCCCACTGAGCTAGCCGGCATGCTTTCGGTTTCACTTTAGACGCGGCGTTCAACTTTGAACGCCGCGTCTAAAGGGTTAATAGCGCGCGGCACAGCGATCAATGCCGCGCGCTATTAGCCACGGGTCCCGGCCGTTGTTAGAGGCCGGGCCCGACCCGCTATGACGCGGGGCCACGCCGTGGCCCCGCGTTATAGATCGGGAGTGGACACATGACGTTCCAGTACGTCATGTGTCCTTAAGGGGTTAAAAGTATGCCGTTTGATCTCTACAATGCACCTGCTACATTCCAGCGTCTGATGGAAAGGTGCCTGGGCCATCTGAATTTTCAGAATGTCCTATTGTACCTGGACGATGTCATTGTGTATTCCAAGTCCTACCAGGAACACCTTAGCCACCTGTCAGATGTCTTCCAAGTCCTGATCAAGCATGGGCTGAAGAGCAAACCATCAGTGTCACTTGCTCAAACCTCAGGTCCACTACTTGGGTCATATTGTCAGCACAGAGGGAGTCCAGCCCAATCCTGAAAAGGTGGAAGTTGTCAAGAACTGGCAAACCCCGCGCACTGTGAAAGATGTCAGGAGCTTCCTGGGGTTTGCCGGCTACTACCACTGTTTCATTCCCCACTTTGACCAGATTGAAGAATCCCTCTCAGCTCTATTACGTATGGCGTACAGCAAAGGAGAACTACAATGGAAGACTAGCTGTTGAATGGGCCGAAGAGCAAGAGAAGGCGTTCCTGACAGAACCATGTCTGCTGACAGAACCACCCATCTTGGCGTATCCAGACTACAGTCCGCCGTTCTGGCTGTATACTGATGCCAGTTTTGAAGGTCTGGGAGCTGTCCTGTCCCAAGTCCAGGAAGGGCAAGAGCAAGTAATTGCCTATGCCAGTGGAAACCTGGGAGGAACAGAGAAGAACCATGCTAATTACAGCTCATTCAAGTTGGAACTTTTTGCCCTGGTGTGGGCTGTGACCAAAAAGTTTAAAGACTATTTGGCTGCCATGCCATTTATAGTCTACACGGATAATAACCCCTTGGCTCACCTGAACACTACCAAGTTGGGTGCCATCGAACAGCGTTGGGCTTCGAGATTAGCCAATTAGAGTTTCACCATCAAGTACAGAAGTGGCAAGTCGAATGTCAATGTTGACATACTGTCTAGGATGACCCCTGGTGAAGAACCCCCTGTCGAAGACGTGTGGGAAGACGTGGAGATGCCCCCATTCTACCAACGGTTCGTAAACCAGAATGTTGTGACCGCCCTCATGGATGGTGAATCCAGGTCCAAAAAGGTTAAAGAAGACTTATACACCTGGAAGACTCTTCAGGACCAAAGTCGAGTCATGGGGATCTGTTGGACTACCTTCTGGCAAAAAAGTTACCAACCCGTCTACACTGGGCCCAGTGTGACTACGAGCTGAAACGTCTGTGGCGACAGAGGAAGCGACTGTTTGTGCACAAAGGATTGTTGTACCAAAGTTCTTTGGATCCGGTCTCTTATGATCGACTTCATCAGATTCTGGTTCGGCGATGGTCCTCAACGCATACCATGATCAGTCGGGACACTTTGAAGTCCACAAGACTGAGGCTACTGTCAGGCGAAGATTCTATTGGATCGGAATGCGGAGCGACATTGGGAAATGGTGCAGTGAATGTGCTGTCTGTAATGTCACCAAGAAGGTGTGCAAGGACGCAAGAGCACCTCTCCATTCCATCCAGAGTGAATGGCTCAACCAGTTAGTCACGCTAGACCATTTCAAGTAGTCTCCTACCTGGTCCGGGTACACTCATGCTCTCACCATGATGGATCACTACTCCAAATGGGTTGTCGTTGTCCCCGTCAAAGATCTCACAGCCAAGGCAGTGGCCCAGATGTTCTACTCCAATTGGGTGCAAACCCTTGGGTGTCCGGAGTCTGTCCTAATTGACCGTGGAACGGCCTTCGAGGCCCAGCTCTTCCAAGTGCTGTGTCAGTTCCATGCCTGCAAGAAACTCTGGACTTTAGTAACAAGGTCCGTTTTCCCCACATGTTTATTGCCCTAAAATATAGGAGCCTGCATAGACATTTACAAGTGCTAAATGGACTCGCCCCTGTTTTGCTTTTCATAACCAGACCTGTGAAGGACATTTTGCATAATCACCCAGGAATTGTCACTAGGCCTCCAGTGGCAACTTCGGTCATCCTCCCTCCAGGACTGAGCGTCGAGGACGACTGTATTTAAGAGGGGGAGTTTGTGGTGGCCCATTACGGGAGGTGTTACCCCGTACCCTTGCTCCCCTGTCCGGCAGCCTCCCTTCAGTGTCCCCTGGGGCCCTTGTACTTGTTTCCCCCCCCCCCATATATATGTTTTGCTCTGCATTATAATATATACTGTGTTGTTACTATAAGAAATGTACCATGTGATTGTTACCCAGGAGGTACCAGTGACCAGGTGATCCCAGAGGTGACTTATGGGCTCCCTGCTGGTCTCCCCCATTTAAGCCCTGGGTGGAGCTAGTTCGCTCTCTTAGTTCCTGAGTCTTTGCTGAGGTCAAGTCGAGTCCTAATGTGTGTGTCCAGAGTCATTGGAGGCCTCAAGTCCAGTCTGCAGCCACAGTCAAGTGCAAGTAACCACAGTCACAGCTTTGTCAGTCATCAGTCAAGTCCAGTCAGTCCCTGTCAGCAACTGTCAAGTCAGCGTGGCCTGCATTAAATTGTCCAGTTCTACTACAGGTCCCAGCAAGCCCTTAAGGTCTCTGAGTCACTGGTCACCTCCTTGGGCCCTGGCTAAACTGTATAGACTTTACCATCTGTCCATACAGTGATCATGGTGGGGGCAGCATCATGTCTGGGGGAAACCAGGCACTGCCCATCACCTGCCCAATACCATCCCTACAGTGATCATGGTGGGGGCAGCATCATGTCTGGGGGAAACCAGGCACTGCCCATCACCTGCCCAATACCATCCCTACAGTGATCATGGTGGGGGCAGCATCATGTCTGGAGGAAACCAGGCACTACCCATCACCTGCCCAATACCATCCCTACAGTGATCATGGTGGGGGCAGCATCATGTCTGGGGTAAACCAGGCACTGCCCATCACCTGCCCATCCCCTGCCCAATACCATCTCTACAGTGATCATGGTGGGGGCAGCATCATGTCTGGGGGAAACCAGGTACTGCCCATCACCTGCCTAATACCATCCCTACAGTGATCATGGTGGGGGCAGCATCATGTCTGGAGGAAACCAGGCACTGCCCATCACCTGCCCAATACCATCCCTATAGTGATCATGGTGGGGGCAGCATCATGTCTGGGGGAAACCAGGCACTGCCCATCACCTACCAAATACCATCCGTACAGTGATCATGGTGGGGGCAGCATCATGTCTGGGGGAAACCAGGCACTGCTCATCACCTGCCCAATACCATCTCTACAGTGATCAAGGTGGGGGCAGCATCATGTCTGGAGGAAACCAGGCACTGCCCATCACCTGCCCAATACCATCCCTACAGTGATCATGGTGGGGGCAGCATCATGTCTGGGGAAAACCAGGTACTGCCCATCAACTTCCCAATATCATCCCTACAGTGATCATGGTGGGGGCAGCATCATGTCTGGAGGAAACCAGGTACTGCCCATCACCTGCCCAATACCATCCCTACAGTGATCATGGTGGGGGCAGCATCATGTCTGGAGGAAACCAGGTACTGCCCATCACCTGCCCAATACCATCCCTACAGTGATCATGGTGGGGGCAGCATCACGTCTGGGGGAAACCAGGCACTGCCCATCATCTGCCCAATACCATCCCTACAGTGATCATGGTGGGGGCAGCATCATGTGTGGGGGAAACCAGGCACTGCCCATCACCTGCCCAATACCATCCCTACAGTGATCATGGTGGGGGCAGCATCATGTCTGGAGGAAACCAGGCACTGCCCATCACCTGCCCAATACCATCCCTACAGTGATCATGGTGGGGGCAGCATTATGTCTGGAGGAAACCAGGCACTGCCCATCACCTGCCCAATACCATCCCTACAGTGATCACGGTGGGGGCAGCATCACGTCTGGGGGAAACCAGGCACTGCCCATCACCTGCCCAATACCATCCCTACAGTGATCATGGTGGGGGCAGCATCATATCAAGGGGAAACCAGGCACTGCCCATCACCTGCCCAATACCATCCCTACAGTGATCATGGTGGGGGCAGCATCATGTCTGGGGGAAACCAGGTACTGCCCATCACCTGCCCAATACCATCTCTACAGTGATCATGGTGGGGGCAGAATCATGTCTGGAGGAAACCAGGCACTGCCTAATACCATCCCTACAGTGATCATGGTGGGGGCAGCATCATGTCTGGGGAAACCAGGTACTGCCCATCACCTGCCCAATACATCCCTACAGTGATCATGGTGGGGGCAGCATCATGTCTGGGGGAAACCAGGCACTGCCCATCACCTGCCCAATACCATCCCTACAGTGATCATGGTGGGGGCAGCATCATGTCTGGAGGAAACCAGGCACTGCCCATCACCTGCCCAATACCATCCCTACAGTGATCATGGTGGGGGCAGCATCATGTCTGGGGGAAACCAGGTACTGCCCATCATCTGCCCAATACTATTCCTACAGTGATCATGGTGGGGGCAGCATCATGTCTGGGGGAAACCAGGCACTGTCCATCACCTGCCCAATACCATCCCTACAGAGATCATGGTGGGGGCAGCATCATGTCTGGGGGAAACCAGGCACTGCCCATCAACTTCCCAATATCATCCCTACAGTGATCATGGTGGGGGCAGCATCATGTCTGGGGGAAACCAGGCACTGCCCATCACCTGCCCAATACCATCCCTACAGTGATCATGGTGGGGGCAGCATCATGTCTGGGGGAAACCAGGCACTGCCCATCAACTTCCCAATATCATCCCTACAGTGATCATGGTGGGGGCAGCATCATGTCTGGAGGAAACCAGGTACTGCCCATCACCTGCCCAATACCATCCCTACAGTGATCATGGTGGGGGCAGCATCATGTCTGGAGGAAACCAGGTACTGCCCATCACCTGCCCAATACCATCCCTACAGTGATCATGGTGGGGGCAGCATCATGTCTGGAGGAAACCAGGTACTGCCCATCACCTGCCCAATACCATCCCTACAGTGATCATGGTGGGGGCAGCATCACGTCTGGGGGAAACCAGGCACTGCCCATCATCTGCCCAATACCATCCCTACAGTGATCATGGTGGGGGCAGCATCATGTGTGGGGGAAACCAGGCACTGCCCATCACCTGCCCAATACCATCCCTACAGTGATCATGGTGGGGGCAGCATCATGTCTGGAGGAAACCAGGCACTGCCCATCACCTGCCCAATACCATCCCTACAGTGATCATGGTGGGGGCAGCATTATGTCTGGAGGAAACCAGGCACTGCCCATCACCTGCCCAATACCATCCCTACAGTGATCATGGTGGGGGCAGCATCATGTCTGGGGGAAACCAGGTACTGCCCATCACCTGCCCAATACATCCCTACAGTGATCATGGTGGGGGCAGCATCATGTCTGGGGGAAACCAGGTACTGCCCATCACCTGCCCAATACCATCCCTACAGTGATCATGGTGGGGGCAGCATCATGTCTGGGGGAAACCAGGTACTGCCCATCACCTGCCCAATACCATCCCTACAGTGATCATGGTGGGGGCAGCATCATGTCTGGGGGAAACCAGGCACTGCCCATCACCTGCCCAATACCATCCCTACAGTGATCATGGTGGGGGCAGCATCATGTCTGGAGGAAACCAGGCACTGCCCATCACCTGCCCAATACCATCCCTACAGTGATCATGGTGGGGGCAGCATCATGTCTGGGGGAAACCAGGTACTGCCCATCATCTGCCCAATACTATTCCTACAGTGATCATGGTGGGGGCAGCATCATGTCTGGGGGAAACCAGGCACTGCCCATCACCTGCCCAATACCATCCCTACAGTGATCATGGTGGGGGCAGCATCATGTCTGGAGGAAACCAGGCACTGCCCATCACCTGCCCAATACCATCCCTACAGTGATCACGGTGGGGGCAGCATCACGTCTGGGGGAAACCAGGCACTGCCTAATACCATACCTACAGTGATCATGGTGGGAGCAGCATCATGTCTGGGGGAAACCATGTACTGCCCATCACCTGCCCAATACCATCCCTACAGTGATCATGGTGGGGGCAGCATCATATCAAGGGGAAACCAGGCACTGCCCATCACCTGCCCAATACCATCCCTACAGTGATCATGGTGGGGGCAGCATCATGTCTGGGGGAAACCAGGCACTGCCCATCACCTGCCCAATACCATCCCTACAGTGATCATGGTGGGGGCAGCATCATGTCTGGAGGAAACCAGGCACTGCCCATCACCTGCCCAATACCATCCCTACAGTGATCATGGTGGGGGCAGCATCATGTAGAGGAAACCAGGCACTGCCCATCACCTGCCCAATACCATCCCTACAGTGATCATGGTGGGGGCAGCATCATGTAGGGAGGAAACCAGGTACTGCTCATCCCCTGCCCAATACCATCCCTACAGTGATCATGTTGGGGGCAGCATCATGTCTGGAGGAAACCAGGCACTGCCCATCACCTGCTCAATACCATCCCTACAGTGATCATGGTGGGGGCAGCATCATGTCTGGAGGAAACCAGGCACTGCCCATCACCTGCCCAATACCATCCCTACAGTGATCATGGTGGGGGCAGCATCATGTCTGGAGGAAACCAGGCACTGCCCATCACCTGCCCAATACCATCCCTACAGTGATCATGGTGGGGGCAGCATCATGTCTGGAGGAAACCAGGCACTGCCCATCACCTGCCCAATACCATCCCTACAGTGATCATGGTGGGGGCAGCATCATGTCTGGAGGAAACCAGGCACTGCCCATCACCTGCCCAATACCATCCCTACAGTGATCATGGTGGGGGCAGCATCATGTCTGGGGGAAACCAGGCACTGCCCATCAGCTGCCCAATACCATCCCTACAGTGATCATGGTGGGGGCAGCATCATGTCTGGGGGAAACCAGGCACTGCCCATCACCTGCCCAATACCATCCCTACAGTGATCATGGTGGGGGCAGCATCATGTCTGGGGGAAACCAGGCACTGCCCATCATCTGCCCAATACCATCCCTACAGTGATCATGGTGGGGGCAGCATCATGTCTGGAGGAAACCAGGCACTGCCCATCACCTGCCCAATACCATCCCTACAGTGATCATGGTGGGGATATGCAGACTATAATGCCACCATATAGTTCCTATGTAATACTGTCATATAGTGAACACTTCTTCTGTGGGTCCACACAGCTTTGGTAACTTGCATCTTCTCGGCCCCAGTGTAGAATTAGTATCAGGGCCCCCATGTCTACAGTGTCCAATGATAATCCTGGTGTCTTCTAATGGGGCAGAGGTGCTTTGGGGTCCTGTTGCAGCTGCTACCACTGCGCACTATTCTTATATGAATAAACCGTTATAGATCCGTACTGTCTGCTCAGTTATTGTATCATTAAGGGAGTTGCTATCCACACGTGTGCCCGGATACACCCGCAGGGTTACAGGGTTACCCTTCGCACTGTTACTCTAACAATACGGAGTATTATGTGTCAGTCCCAGCATGTCCCTGTGCTCAGCCTCCAAGTCCCTCCCTTTACTCCGCACAGAGGGAGAACCTGGTGAGTTTGTGGACTGCCCGGGGTAGAAGGAAGAACTCCGAGTGACCGTGCCGCAGTGACAGCGCCAGAGCGGAGCGCCATCATTTACTACCCCGGGCACCCTATGGGGGCACACTCTCCGTCCTGCGCCCCCCTGGGAACTTTCCTCACAATGACATCCGCAATCTTGTTACTAATTCTGCAAGTAAGTTTGTTTGCGAATATATTCACCCCCCTCTCCGGTCCTGGTGACACATGTGCGGTCGCGCTCTCAGCTTTCGCCATCGTCCCCAGACCGCTGCGATTTTTCCATCGTCGTCGTCGTCGTCCCCCCCCTAGGGAAGGAGATGCTATTTGGGTCGTATGGGTCACATTTTAGGGGGCTGGCAATGAAGGGGTTAAATACCGATACCCCCAATTTTTGTTGTGCGCCATTGTTGATAAATGCGAAAGTGCGAAATGAAAAAATTCGGCTCTGCTACTTATGTCGAATGGTTAATATTTTCAATCAACTTGAAAGCACTTTAAATAAGTCATACTGTGCGTTTCGCTGCAGATGTAGCAGAGCTGTAACAGCTTCTTTTATTTTTTTTACTCGCTTCAGATAACGTAGAGCAGTGTTTTCCCAACCAGGGTGCCTCCAGCTGTTACAAAACTACAACTCCCAGCATGCCCGGACAGCCTCCGGCTGTCCGGGCATGCTGGGAGTTGTAGTTTTGCAACAGCTGGAGGCACCCTGGTTGGAAAACAGTTACGTAGAACAGTGGTCGTCAGCTTGTGGACCTCCAGCTGTTGCAAAACTACAACTCCCAGCATGCGCAGGCAGCCAACGATTAATTTTGCTAATAATTACTACTAATTTAGCTACCGATGTAGCAGAGCTGAACTTGTCCTTTGGAGTCGCAATAACTGTTTTTTTTTTTTTTACTTACCTGACATAACATAGAGCAGTGGTCTCCAAACTGTGGACATCCTGCTGTTGCAATACTACAACTCCCAGCATGCCCGGACAGCCAACTATTAATTTTGCTAATAATTTACTACTAATTTAGCTACTGATGTAGCAGAGCTGATCTTGTCATTCGGAACTTACATCATTTAGAGCATTGAGCTATGTGGATCACGTGGGTCACATTTTAGGGGACTGGCAATGAAGGGGTTAAATACCGATACCCCCGATTTTTGTGGCGGCGCGCCATTGTTAATAAATGTGAAAGTGCAAATTGAAAAAATTCGGCTCTGCTACTTATGTCGAATAGTGAATGTTTTCATTTAACTTGACAGCACTTTAATAAATAGTACTATTCGTTTCGCTGCAGATGTAGCAGAGCAGTGTTTCCCAACCAGGGTGCCTCCAGCTGTTGCAAGACTACAACTCCCAGCATGCCCGGACAGCCGTTGGCTGTCCGGGCATGCTGGGAGTTGTAGTTTTGCAACAGCTGGAGGCACCCTGGTTGGAAAACACTTACGTTGAACAGTGGTCATCAGATTGTGGACCTCCAGATGTTGCAAAACTACAACTCCCAGCATGCCAACTTTTCATTTAGCTAATAACTACTATTCATTAGCCTTAAGATGTAGCAGAGCTGAACTTGTCCTTTGGAGCCGCAACATAGTTTTTTACTTACCTGACATAACATAGAGCAGTGGTCTCCAAACTGTGGACCTCCAGCTGTTGCAAAACTACAACTCCCAGCATGCCCAGGCCGCCAACTATTCATTTTGCTAATAATTAACTACTAATTTAGCTCCAGATGTAGCAGAGCTGATCTTGTCATGACATGGCACGAGGGTAATGCTATCTGTGGTTTTACATGGGACTGCACGACTATGCTCCACATCAGTGGTCTCCAAACTCTGGACTGTTGCAAAACTACGACTCCCAGTATCCCCAGCAGCCAACTATTCATTTAGCTAATAAATGCTATTAATTTAGCTACAAATGTAGCAGAGCTGAACTTGTCATGCTGCAGTTACTTTATTTTTTACTCACTTGACATAATGTTTAGTGGTCTCCAAACTGTGGACCTCCAGATGTTGCAAAACTACAACTCCCAGCATGCCCGGATAGACAACTTTTCATTTAGTTAATAAACACCAATTATATGGGTACAGATGTAGCAGAGCTGAACTTGTTATTTGGCGCCGCAATAACTTTTTTTTTTATTCAATCACTTGTCATAACATAGAGCAGGGGTCTTCAAACTGAGGACCTCCAGATGTTGCAAAACTACAACTCCTAATCTACAGGTTGTTTATTGTTGTTTCAGTCCATAGTGTTTTACGCCGTGTAAACGTAGTAGTTGTGAGTTTGTTACTTGGCGCGATGGTAATGCTATCTGTGGTTTTACATGGGACTGCACAACAAACTGTTGCAAAACTACGACTCCCGGTATCCCCGGCAGCCAACTATTCATTAGCTAATAAATGCTATTAATTTAGCTACAAATGTAGCAGAGCTGAACTTGTCATGCGGCAATTACTTTATTTTTTACTCACTTGACATAATGTTCAGTGGTCTCCAAACTGTGGACCTCCAGATGTTGCAAAACTACAACTCCCAGCATGCCCAGGCAGCCAACTATTCCTTTAGCTAATAAATACTATTCATTTAGATACAGATGTAGCAGAGCTGAACTTGTCATTTGGAGCCACAATAACTTTTTTTTTTTTTTTTACTTACCTGACATAACCTAGAGGAGTAGTCTCCAAACTGTGTACCTCCAGATGTTACAAAACTACAACTCCTAGCATGCTTGGATAGCCAACTATTCATTTAGCTAATAAATACTATTCACTTAGCTACAGATGTAGCCGAGCTGAACTTGTTATTTGGCACCGCAATAACTTTTTTTTTCTATTACTTGTCATAACATAGAGCAGTAGTCTTCAAACTAAGGACCTCCAGATGTTGCAAAACTAAAACAGGTTGTTTATTGTTGTTTCAGTCCATAGTGTTTTACGCCGTGTAAACGTAGCAGTGGTGAGTTTGTTACTTGGCGCTATGGTGATGCTATCTGTGGTTTTACATGGGACTGCACAACAAACTGTGGGCTCCCAGCTGTTGCCGGGGCAGCCAACTATTCATTTAGCTAATAAATGCTATTAATTTAGCTACAAATGTAGCAGAGCTGAACTTGTCATGCGGCAATTACTTTATTTTTTTACTCACTTGACATAATGTTTAGTGGTCTCCAAACTGTGGACCTCCAGATGCTGCAAAACTACAACCCCCAGCATGCCCAGACAGCTATCTATTCATTTAGCTAATAAATACTATTCATTTAGATACAGATGTAGCAGAGCTGAACTTGTCACTTGACATAACCTAGAGGAGTAGTCTCCAAACTGTGGACCTCCAGATGTTGCAAAACTACAACTCCTAGCATGCTTGGATAGCCAACTCCAGATGTAGCAGAGCTGAACTTGTCATTTGGAGCTGAAATAACTCTTTTTTTGACTTGCGTGACTTAACCTAGAGCATTGATCTCCAAACTGTGGACCTCAAGATTTAACTACAACTCCCAGCATGCCCATATTCATTTAGCTAATATTGATAATATAGCTAATATATATTAAATTTATATATAAATATATATATAATTTATAATGTTATTAAGTTAAATTAAATATATTATATTATTTATTAATATTATTAATATTATTATTATTATATTATATATTAATATTATTTTGTATATTATTAGATTTATTATAATCTAATTTATTATATATATAATATATAATTTATAATAATATATATATATTAAATATAAATAAATATATATAATATATAATAGTTATATATATATATATATATATATATATAAAACATATATATATATATATATATATATATATATATAATTTAGCAGAGCTGAACTTGTCATTTAGAGTTCCAATAACTTAATTTTTTTACATAACGTAGAGCAGTGATCTGATGTTGCAAAACTACCACTCCCAAAACTACCACTCCGTTTCGGTCTATAGTGTTTTACGCCGCCTTAATGTAGTGAATTTGTTATTCGGCGCGACGGCGATACTGTCTGTGCTTTTACATGGGACTGCACAACAATTCTCTATGTCGGTGTTTTCCAAACTGTGGACCTCCGGCTGTTGCAAAACTACAACTCCCAGCATGCCCGGACAGCCGACGGCGACCACTGCTCAACGTGATCCGAAACAAATCACGAAAGTCATTGCCCTTCCAAATGACGAGTTCAACTCTACTACATCTGTAGCAAAATGAACAGTATTCAATCATTCAAGCGACGTCAAGACGATTTTAAAGGGGTACTCCGGTGAAAACCTTTTTTCTTTTAAATCAACTGGTGGCAGAAAGTTACAATATATTTGTAAATTACTTCTATTAAAAAAATCTTAATCCTTCCTGTACTTATTAGCTGCTGAATACTACAGAGGAAATTCTTTTCTTTTTGGAATGCTCTCTGATGACATCACGAGCACAGTTCTCTCTGCTAATGTCATTATAATAATAATAATAACACTTTATTTATTGTTGTCCTTAGTGGGATTTGAACCCAAGTCCCTAGCGCTGCAAGGCAGCAGTGCTAACCACTGAGCCACCATGCTGCCCTTAGCATACATCTGCTATGCATGGTTGCTATAATGGACAGAGATGTCAGCAGAGAGCACTGTGCTCGTGATGTCATCAGTGTTCCAAAAAGAAAGGAATTTCCTCTGTAGCATTCAGCAGCTAATAAGTACTGGAAGGATTAAGATTTTTTAATAGAAGTAATTTACAAAAATGTTTAACTTTCTGCCACCAGTTGATTTAAAAGAAAAAAGGTTTTCACCGGAGTACCCCTTTAAATATGAAGTAGTAGAGCCCAATTGGTCATTTTGCACCCTTATTAACAATGGCGCACTGCTAAGGGGTTTACGATGTAGAAACCGAGTAGACGCCATATTGAACAAACGCCAGCTTTGTGATTTCTTCTACTCACTAGAATTCAGTGGTCTCCAACCTGCGGACCTCCAGATGTTGCAAAACTACAACTCCCAGCATGCCTGGACAGCCAACGGCTGTCCAGGCATGCTGGGAGTTGTAGTTTTGCAACATCTGGAGGTCCGCAGGTTGAAGACCACTGCACTAGATGACTGACTGGGAGTAAAAAAAAAAAAAAATTGTAGCTTTTTTTGACGCAAATACAAAATTTCCATTTCCGTGGCGGCACAAGTCAGGCTAAAAGTTTCCGCAAAATTCTTAGTTTGAACGACTTTGCACAAACCCAACAGGTCGACGACAAGATCAACTCTGCTACATCGGATGTGGTATAACCAGCGTCTCCAGATTTTCGGCTTCTGTACGTTTATTCAAATTTCTTGCGTTTTGGCGGATACCGTTTTCTGACAGTTTTGGGAAGTGCGGCAATTCCGGAAATTTTTGGCACAACTCGTTTGGTGACAAATTCAAACCAAACGGATGGACAACGCGTTCAGCTCTGCTACATCTGTTATTATGTAATCAGCGTCTCCAGATTTTCGTCTCTTTGCACATTTATAAGAAATTTTTAGCATTTTGGCCAATACGATTTTCTGACAATTTCGGTAAATGTCTCGCCGCTGTCTCCGCTCACCCCGCGATGGATCGGAGACGACGTCGCCTTTTTCCCATAAAATGAAAGTTATGCAAACTTACCAAAAAACAAATAAACCGACACGGCGGCTGATTTATCGCTCGCGTACAGGGGATTAGGGCTGAAGGCTGTGGCAGCATACATGTAGCAGAGCTGAGTTTGTCATTTAAACACAGATGTAGCAGAGCTGAGCTTCAAAGATATATACATGATAAGTTGGTTTGTACAGTAGAGATGACTTTGTCAGTTATGGCTCAGATGGGCTGAGTTTGTTGATTTTCCCCGGGGCTCATTTTGTCAGATGTAGCAGTGTTCAGTGTGTAAGTTGTAGTTGAGATGAGTTTGTCAGCTATAACAGGGCTGTCATTTTTTTTTTTTTTTTTTTAGGTGTAGCAGTGTGTCAGGTGTCATCAGAGAGCACTTAGACACAAAAGAACCACTCAACTTCATCAGCTCATAAGTACTGAAAGGATTAAGATTTTTTAATAGAAGTAATTTACAAATCTGTTTAACTTTCTGGAGCCAGTTGATATATATATAAAAAAGTTTTTTTATCCTGGAATACCCCTTTAAGTGGTTTTTATCAAATGGGTTTTTTAGATGTCGAGAAGTAGATTTTTTTAGACATGGTAGAGTTGTTTGTTAGTTATAAAAGAGCTGTGTTTGTCCAATGTAGGATAGTGGATTTTTTAAAAAAGATCTAGCAGAGTTAAAGGGGTACTCCGCCCCTAGACATCTTATCCCCTATCCAAAGGATAGGGGATAAGATGTCAGATCGCCGCGGTCCCGCTGCTGGGGACCCCCTGGAACGCCACTGCGGCACCCCGCTATCATTGCTGCACAGAGCGAGTTTATTCTGTGCGTAATGATGGGCGATACAGGGGCCGGAGCAGCGTGACGTCATGGCTCCGCCCCTCGTGACATCACGGCCCGTCCCCTTAATGCAAGTCTATGGCAGGGGGCGTGACGACCGCCACGCCCTCTCTCATAGACTTGTATTGAGGGGGGTGGGGTGTGACATCACGAGGGGCGGAGCTGTGACGTAACGATGCTCCGGCCCCTGTATTGCCCATCATTACGCACAGAATAAACTCGCTCTGTGCAGCAATGATAGCGGGGTGCCGCAGTGGCGTTCCAGGGGGTCCCCAGCAGCGGGACCGCGGCGATCTGACATCTTATCCCCTATCCTTTGGATAGGGGATAAGATGTCTAGGGGCGGAGCACCCCTTTAAATTTGTGAGTGACAGGAGAGCTGAGTTTTTCAGATGCTGTGAAGTTTAGTTTTGCAGATGTAAGAAATTCCATTTATCAGATGTAGCAGAGTTCAGTTTGTCGGCTATAGAAAGGCTGTGTTTGTTAGAAGTAGAATAGTGGATTTTTCCAGATTTAGCAGAGTTATGTTTGTCAGTGATAGGAAAGCTAAGCTGATCAGATGTTGTAAAATTAAATGTAGGAAATTCTATTTTTTTTTCCAGGCATAGCAGAGTTAAAGGGGTACTCCGGTGAAAACCTTTTTTCTTTTAAATCAACTGGTGGCAAAAAGTTAAACATATTTGTAAATTACTTCTATGAAAAAATCTTAATCCTTCCTGTACTTATTAGCTGCTGAATACTACAGAGGAAATTTTTTTCTTTTTGGAATTCTCTCTGATGACATCACGACCACAGTTCTCTCTGCTAATGTCATTATAATAATAATAACACTTTATTTATTGTTGTTCTTAGTGGGATTTGAACCTAAGTCCCCAGCGCTGCAAGGCAGCAGTGCTAATCACTGAGCCACCATGCTGCCCTTAGCATACATCTGCTATGCACGGTTCCTAAAATGGACAGAGATGTCAGCAGAGAGCACTGTGCTCGTGATGTCATCAGTGTTCCAAAAAGAAAGGAGTTTCCTCTGTAGCATTCAGCAGCTAATAAGTACTGGAAGGATTAAGATTTTTTTAATAGAAGTAATTTACAAAAATGTTTAACTTTCTGCCACCAGTTGCTTTAAAAGAAAAAAGGTTTCCACCGGAGTACCCCTTTAAGTTTGTCGGCTTTATAAGGGATGTGTTTGTTAGAAGTAGAATAGTGGATTTATTTCAGATCTAACGTTTCTCGTGATTGTAGAGCCGAGTTTTTCAGAAGTTGTAAAGTTAAGTTTATAAGATGTAGGAAATTTCATTTAATCAGATTTAGAAAAATTGAGTTTGTTACTTATAGCAGAGCCGAGTTTGTACAAACATTTAATTAATCAGAAGCAGATAAGTGAGTTTGACAACATACCGGCTTTAATTTCCGGTGAAAACAATTTTCACCCCTTTAAAGGGGTACTCCACCGGAAAACATTTTTTTCTTAATCAACTAGTCCCATAAAGTTAAAACAGATTTGTATATTACTTCTATTAAAAAATCTTAATCCTTCCAGTACTTATCAGCTTTTTGAATTCCTTTCTGCCTGACCACAGTGCTCTCTGCTGACACCTCTGTCCAGAGCAGGAACAAAACTCCATAGAAAACCACTCCTGCTCTGGACAGTTCCTGACATGGACAGAGGCGTCAGCAGAGAGCACTGTGGTCAGACAGAAAAGAAATTCCAAAAGAAAAGAACTTCCTGTGGAGCATACAGCAGCTGATAAGTACTGGAAGGATTAAGATTGTTTTAATAGAAGTAATTTACAAATCTGTTTAACTTTCTGGCAGCAGTTGATTTAAAAAAAAATGTTTTCCAGTGGAGTACCCCTTTAAGGGCAAAGATGGTCAAATGTTGAAGGGAACCTGCCATTAGTTTAATGCTGCCAGAACCACAGGCAGTATAATACTCTTGGTTAACCCCTTAAAGGAGTATTTCAGTGGAAAACAATTTTTTTCAAAACAATTGGGGTCAGAAAGTTAAACAGATTTGTAAATTACTTGTATTTAAAAATACAAAATCCTTCTTAATCCTTCCAGTACTTATCAGCTGCTGTATACTGCAGAGGAAATTATTTTCTTTTTGAATTTCTTTTCTGTCTGACAACAGTGCTCTCTGCTGACACCTCTGTCCATGACAACCTATCCTCCTCTGGACAGTTCCTGACATGGACAGAGGTGTCAGCAGAGAGCACTGTGGTCATACAGAAAGGAAATTCAAAAAGAAAAGAATTTCCTCTGTAGTATACAGCAGCTGATAAGTACTGGAGGGATTACGATTTTTAAATAGAAGTGATTTACAAATCTGTCTAATCAGTTGATTTAAAAAAAAAAATAATTCCCACCGGAGTACCCCTTTAATGTTGATGAACATCTTGGATGTAGACGAGCTGATTTTGTCATATGTTGTAGTGTAACAGTTTAAAAATTTATCAGACTTGAACTTAGCAAAACTAACGGTACCACAATGTGTTGTCTACACCTTTACATAGGACTGCAAAAGTTATACTTAAAGGGGTTATCCAGGAAAAAAGAACATTTTTTATATATATTAACTGGCTTCAGAAAGTTAAAATGATTTGCATATTACTTCTATTAAAACATCTTAATCCTTTCAGTACTTATGAGCTTCTGAAGTCAAGGTTGTTCTTTTCTGTCTCTGTGCTCTCTGATGACACGTGTCTCGGGAACCCCCCAGTTTAGAAGCAAATCCCCATAGCAAACCTCTTCTAAACTGGGCGGTTCCTGAGACACGTGTCATCAGAGAGCACTTAGACAGAAAAGAACAACCTTGACTTCAGAAGCTCATAAGTACTGAAAGGATTAAGATTTTTTTCATAGAAGTAATTTACAAATCTGTTTAACTTTCTGGAGCCAGTTGATATATATAAAAAAGTTTTTTCCTGGATAACCCCTTTAACTCATAGCAAAAACTCACATCAGAGATCAGTAAAGTGGTCCCTCAGGTTACAATATTTATTGGTTCCAGGACGACCATTGTATGTTGAGGGATCACTGTACATGTAATATATACAGTATAGTAATAATATAGTACATGTAATATATACAGTATAGTAATAATATAGTACATGTAATATCCACAGTATAGTAATAATATAGTACATGTAATATATACAGAATAGTAATAATATAGTACATGTAATATATACAGAATAGTAATAATATAGTACATGTAATATATACAGTATAGTAATAATATAGTACATGTAATATATACAGTATAGTAATAATATAGTACATGTAATATATACAGAATAGTAATAATATAGTACATGTAATATATACAGTATAGTAATAATATAGTACATGTAATATATACAGTATAGTAATATAGTACATGTAATATATACAGTATAGTAATAATATAGTACATGTGATATATACGGTATAGTAATAATATAGTACATATAATATTTACAGTATAGTAATAATATAGTACATGTAATATATACAGTATAGTAATAATATAGTACATGTAATATATACAGTATAGTAATAATATAGTACATGTGATATATACAGAATAGTAATAATATAGTACATGTAATATATACAGTATAAAAATAATATAGTACATGTGATATATACAGTATAGTAATAATATAGTACATGTAATATATACAGTATAGTAATAATATAGTACATGTAATATATACAGTATAGTAATAATATAGTACATGTGATATATACAGAATAGTAATAATATAGTACATGTAATATATACGGTATAGTAATAATATAGTACATGTAAAATATACAGAATAGTAATAATATAGTACATGTAATATATACAGTATAGTAATAATATAGTACATGTAATATATACAGAATAGTAATAATATAGTACATGTAATATATACAGTATAGTAATAATATAGTACATGTGATATATACAGAATAGTAATAATATAGTACATGTAATATATACGGTATAGTAATAATATAGTACATGTAAAATATACAGAATAGTAATAATATAGTACATGTAATATATACAGTATAGTAATAATATAGTACATGTAATATATACAGAATAGTAATAATATAGTACATGTAATATATACAGTATAGTAATAATATAGTACATGTGATATATACAGTATAGTAATAATATAGTACATGTAATATATACAGTATAGTAATAATATAGTACATGTGATATATACAGAATAGTAATAATATAGTACATGTAATATATACAGTATAGTAATAATATAGTACATGTAATATATACAGTATAGTAATAATATAGTACATGTAATATATACAGTATAGTAATAATATAGTACATGTAATATATACAGGATAGTAATAATATAGTACATGTAATATATACAGAATAGTAATAATATAGTACATGTAATATATACAGTATAGTAATAATAAAGTACATGTGATATATACAGTATAGTAATAATATAGTACATGTAATATATACAGGATAGTAATAATACGGTACATGTAATATATACAGAATAGTAATAATATGGTACATGTAATATATACGGTATAGTAATAATATAGTACATGTAATATATACAGGATAGTAATAATATAGTACATGTAATATATACGGTATAGTAATTATACGGTACATGTAATATATACAGTATAGTAATAATGTAGTACATGTAATATATACAGTATAGTAATAATGTAGTACATGTAATATATACAGTATAGTAATAATATAGTACATGTAATATATACAGTATAGTAATAATATAGTACATGTAATATATACAGTATAGTAATAATATAGTACATGTAATATATATAGTATAGTAATAATATAGTACATGTAATATATACAGTATAGTAATAATGTAGTACATGTAATATATACAGAATAGTAATAATATAGTACATGTAATATATACAGAATAGTAATAATATAGTACATGTAATATATACAGTATAGTAATAATATAGTACATGTAATATATATAGTATAGTAATAATACGGTACATGTAATATATACAGAATAGTAATAATATGGTACATGTAATATATACAGTATAGTAATAATATAGTACATGTAATATATACAGTGTAGTAATAATATAGTACATGTAATATATACAGTATAGTAATAATATAGTACATGTAATATATACAGTATAGTAATAATATAGAACATGTAATATATACAGGATAGTAACTAAGACATATAATATAGTACATGTAATATATACAGTATAGTAATAATATAGTACATGTAATATATACAGTATAGTAATAATACGGTACATGTAATATATACAGTATAGTAATAATATAGTACATGTAATATATACAGTATAGTAATAATACGGTACATGTAATATATACAGAATAGTAATAATATAGTACATGTAATATATATAGAATATTAATAATATAGTACATGTAATATATACAGTATAGTAATAATATAGTACATGTAATATATACAGTATAGTAATAATATAGTACATGTAATATATACAGTATAGTAATAATATAGTACATGTAATATATACAGAATAGTAATAATATAGTACATGTAATATATACAGTATAGTAATAATATAGTACATGTAATATATACAGAATAGTAATGATAGAGTACATGTAATATATACAGAATAGTAATAATATAGTACATGTAATATATACAGAATAGTAATAATATGGTACATGTCATATATACAGTATAGTAATAATATAGGACGTTTAATATATACAGAATAGTAATAATATAGTACATGTAAAATATACAGTATAGTAATAATATAGTACATGTAATATATACAGTATAGTAATAATATAGTACATGTAATATATACAGTTTAGTAATAATATAGTACATGTAATATATACAGTATAGTAATAATATAGTACATGTAATATATACAGTATAGTAATAATATAGTACATGTAATATATACAGTATAGTAATAATATAGTACATGTAATATATACAGTATAGTAATAATATAGTACATGTAATATATACAAAATAGTAATAATATAGTACATGTAATATATACAGTATAGTAATAATATAGTACATGTAATATATAAAGTATAGTAATAATGTAGTACATGTAATATATACAGTATAGTAATAATGTAGTACATGTAATATATACAGTATAGTAATAATATAGTACATATAATATATACAGTATAGTATAAATATAGTACATGTAATATATACAGTATAGTAATAATATAGTACATATAATATATACAGTATAGTATAAATATAGTACATGTAATATAAACAGTATAGTAATAATATAGGACATATAATATACACAGTCTGGGCTCCAGTTTGTTTAGCTCACAGAGCATTGTCTAGACTGGATACAATTGTATCACTTCTCAGCTGAGAGCAGGACTAGCTATGTACAATGTATCAGTCCGGAGTCCGGGATGTTTAGCTCACAGAGCATTGTCTAGACTGGATACAATTGTATCACTTCTCAGCTGAGAGCAGGACTAGCTATGTACAATGTATCAGTCCGGAGTCCGGGATGTTTAGCTCACAGAGCATTGTCTATACTGGATACAATTGTATCACTTCTCAGCTGAGATAAGGACTAGCTATGTACAATGTATCAGTCTGGAGTCCAGGATATTTAGCTCACAGAGCATTGTCTAGACTGGATACAATTGTATCACTTCTCAGTTGAGAGCAGGACTAGTTATGTACAATGTATCAGTCTGGAGTCCAGGGTGTTTAGCTCACAGAGCATTGTCTAGACTGGATACAATTGTATCACTTCTCAGCTGAGAGCAGGACTAGTTATGTACAATGTATCAGTCTGGAGTCCAGGATGTTTAGCTCACAGAGCATTGTCTAGACTGGATATAATTGTATCACTTCTCAGCTGAGGGCAGGACTAGCTATGTACAATGTATCAGTCTGGAGTCCAGGATGTTTAGCTCACAGAGCATTGTCTAGACTGGATACAATTGTATCACTTCTCATCTGAGAGCAGGACTAGCTATGTACAATGTATCAGTCTGGAGTCGAGATGTTTAGCTCACAGAGCGTTGTCTAGACTGGATACAATTGTATCACTTCTCAGCTGAGGACAGGACTTGCTATGTACAATGTATCAGTCTGGGGTGCAGGATGTTTAGCTCACAGAGCATTGTCTAGACTGGATACAATTGTATCACTTCTCAGCTGAGAGCAGGACTAGCTATGTACAATGTATCAGTCTGGGGTCCAGGAAGTTTAGCTCACAGAGCATTGTCTAGACTGGATACAATTGTATCACTTCTCAGTTGAAAGCAGGACTAGCTATGTACAATGTATCAGTCTGGAGTCCAGGATGTTTAGCTCACAGAGCATTGTCTAGACTGGATACAATTGTATCACTTCTCAGCTGAGAGCAGGACTAGCTATGTACAATGTATCAGTCTGGAGTCCAGGATGTTTAGCTCACAGAGCATTGTCTAGACTGGATACAATTGTATCACTTCTCAGCTGAGAGCAGGACTAGCTATGTACAATGTATCAGTCTGGAGTCCAGGATGTTTAGCTCACAGAGCATTGTCTAGACTGGATACAATTGTATCACTTCTCAGCTGAGAGCAGGACTAGCTATGTACAATGTATCAGTCTGGAGTCCAGGATGTTTAGCTCACAGAGCATTGTCTAGACTGGATACAATTGTATCACTTTTCAGCTGAGAGCAGGACTAGCTATGTACAATGTATCAGTCTGGAGTCCAGGATGTTTAGCTCACAGAGCATTGTCTAGACTGGATACAATTGTATCACTTCTCAGCTGAGAGCAGGACTAGCTATGTACAATGTATCAGTCTGGAGTCCAGGATGTTTAGCTCACAGAGCATTGTCTAGACTGGATACAATTGTATCACTTCTCAGCTGAGAGCAGGACTAGCTGTGTACAATGTATCAGTCTAGAGTCCGGGATGTTTAGCTCACAGAGCATTGTCTAGACTGGATACAATTGTATCACTTCTCAGCTGAGAGCAGGACTAGCTGTGTACAATGTATCAGTCTGGAGTCCGGGATGTTTAGCTCACAGAGCATTGTCTAGACTGGATACAATTGTATCACTTCTCAGCTGAGAGCAGGACTAGCTATGTACAATGTATCAGTCTGGAGTCCAGGATGTTTAGCTCACAGAGCATTGTCTAGACTGGATACAATTGTATCACTTCTCAGCTGAGAGCAGGACTAGCTGTGTACAATGTATCAGTCTAGAGTCCGGGATGTTTAGCTCACAGAGCATTGTCTAGACTGGATACAATTGTATCACTTCTCAGCTGAGAGCAGGACTAGCTGTGTACAATGTATCAGTCTGGAGTCCGGGATGTTTAGCTCACAGAGCATTGTCTAGACTGGATACAATTGTATCACTTCTCAGCTGAGAGCAGGACTAGCTATGTACAATGTATCAGTCTGGAGTCCAGGATGTTTAGCTCACAGAGCATTGTCTAGACTGGATACAATTGTATCACTTCTCAGCTGAGAGCAGGACTAGCTATGTACAATGTATCAGTCTGGAGTCCAGGATGTTTAGCTCACAGAGCATTGTCTAGACTGGATACAATTGTATCACTTCTCAGCTGAGAGCAGGACTAGCTATATACAGGGTTATGGCCTCTGAACAATCTTATCATTCACTGTCAGCAGATTTGTTGTGAAAATGAACGGAAACATAAAGTATAATATACAAAAATGAAATGTTCTTTGAATAAAACTGTAAAATCTGTTTAAAGAAATTAGGAATTCAAAAAAACGTTTGATTCAGTAAAATATTTGTTACGCCGAGCGCTCCGGGTCCCCGCTCCTCCCCGGAGCGCTCGCAACATCCTCGCTACTGCAGCGCCCCGGTCAGATCTACTGACCGGGTGCGCTGCGATACCTCTTCCAGCCGGGATGCGATTCGCGATGCGGGTGGCGCCCGCTCGCGATGCGCACCCCGGCTCCCGTACCTGACTCGCTCTCCGTCGGTCCTGTCCCGGCGCGCGCGGCCCCGCTCCTTAGGGCGCGCGCGCGCCGGGTCTCTACGATTTAAAGGGCCACTGCGCCGCTGATTGGCGCAGTTGGTTTAATTATTGTATTCACCTGTGCACTTCCCTATATAACCTCACTTCCCCTGCACTCCCTCGCCGGATCTTGTTGCCATTGTGCCAGTGAAAGCGTTTCCTTGTGTGTTCCTAGCCTGTGTTCCAGACCTCCTGCCGTTGCCCCTGACTACGATTCTTGCTGCCTGCCCCGACCTTCTGCTACGTCCGACCTTGCTTCTGTCTACTCCCTTGTACCGCGCCTATCTTCAGCAGTCAGAGAGGTTGAGCCGTTGCTAGTGGATACGACCTGGTTGCTACCGCCGCTGCAAGACCATCCCGCTTTGCGGCGGGCTCTGGTGAAAACCAGTAGCAGCTTAGAACCGGTCCACTAGCACGGTCCACGCCAATCCCTCTCTGGCACAGAGGATCCACCTCCTGCCAGCCGAATCGTGACAGTAGATCCGGCCATGGATCCCGCTGAAGTTCCACTGCCAGTTGTCGCCGACCTCACCACGGTGGTCGCCCAGCAGTCGCAACAGATAGCGCAACAAGGCCACCAGCTGTCTCAACTGACCGTGATGCTACAGCAGCTACTACCACAGCTCCAGCAATCATCTCCTCCGCCAGCTCCTGCACCTCCTCCGCAGCGAGTGGCCGCCTCAGGCCTACGACTGTCCTTGCCGGATAAATTTGATGGGGACTCTAAGTTTTGCCGTGGCTTTCTTTCACAATGTTCCCTGCACTTGGAGATGATGTCGGACCAGTTTCCTACTGAAAGGTCTAAGGTGGCTTTCGTAGTCAGCCTTCTGTCTGGGAAAGCCCTGTCATGGGCCACACTGCTCTGGGACCGCAATGACCCCGTCACTGCCTCTGTACACTCCTTCTTCTCGGAAATTCGAAGTGTCTTTGAGGAACCTGCCCGAGCCTCTTCTGCTGAGACTGCCCTGCTGAACCTGGTCCAGGGTAATTCTTCCGTTGGCGAGTACGCCATCCAATTCCGTACTCTTGCTTCCGAATTATCTTGGAATAATGAGACCCTCTGCGCGACCTTTAAAAAAGGCCTATCCAGCAACATTAAAGATGTTCTGGCCGCACGAGAAATTCCTGCTAACCTGCATGAACTCATTCATCTAGCCACTCGCATTGACATGCGTTTTTCCGAAAGGCGTCAGGAGCTCCGCCAGAATATGGACTTTGTTCGCACGAGGCGGTTTCTCTCCCCGGCTCCTCTCTCCTCTGGTCCTCTGCAATCCGTTCCTGTGCCTTCCGCCGTGGAGGCTATGCAAGTTGACCGGTCTCGCTTGACACCTCAAGAGAGGACACGACGCCGCATGGAGAATCTGTGCCTGTACTTTGCCGGTACCGAACACTTCCTGAAGGATTGTCCTATCCGTCCTCCCCGCCTGGAAAGACGTACGCTGACTCCGCACAAAGGGGAGACAGTCCTTGATGTCAACTCTGCTTCTCCACGCCTTACTGTGCCTGTGCGGATATCTGCCTCTACCTTCTCCTTCTCTACTAAGGCCTTCTTGGACTCCGGATCTGCAGGAAATTTTATTTTGGCCTCTCTCATCAACAGGTTCAACATCCCTGTGACCAGTCTCGCCAGACCCCTCTACATCAATTGTGTTAACAATCAAAGATTGGACTGTACCGTGCGTTACCGCACGGAACCCCTCCTAATGTGCATCGGACCTCATCACGAAAAAATTTAGTTTTTGGTCCTCTCCAATTGCACTTCCGAAATTCTCCTTTGATTACCGTGGCTTCAACGCCATTCCCCAACCCTTGATTGGTCCACAAGAGAAATCAAGAGCTGGGGTACTTCTTGTTTCAAGGACTGTCTTAAACCGGTTCCCAGTACTCCCTGCCTTGACCCTGTGGTTCCCCCTGTAACCGGTCTCCCTAAGGCTTATATGGACTATGCTGACGTATTTTGCAAAAAGCAAGCTGAGACTCTACCTCCTCACAGGCCTTATGACTGTCCTATTGACCTCCTCCCGGGCACTACTCCACCCCGGGGCAGAATTTATCCTCTGTCCGCTCCAGAGACTCTTGCTATGTCTGAATACATCCAGGAAAATTTTAAAAAGGGGTTTATCCGCAAATCCTCCTCTCCTGCCGGAGCTGGATTTTTTTTTGTGTCCAAAAAAGATGGCTCCCTGCGTCCTTGCATTGATTACCGCGGTCTTAATAAAATCACGGTAAAGAACCGCTACCCCCTACCTCTTATCTCAGAACTCTTTGATCGCCTTCAAGGTGCCCACATCTTTACCAAACTGGACTTAAGAGGTGCTTATAATCTCATCCGCATCAGGGAGGGGGACGAATGGAAGACTGCATTTAACACCAGCGATGGACACTTTGAGTATCTGGTCATGCCCTTTGGCCTGTGCAACGCCCTTGCCGTCTTCCAAGACTTTGTTAATGAAATTTTTCGTGATCTCTTATATTCCTGTGTTGTTGTGTATCTGGACGATATTCTGATTTTTTCTGCCAACTTAGAAGAACACCGCCAGCATGTCCGCATGGTTCTTCAGAGACTTCGAGACAATCAACTTTATGCCAAAATGGAGAAATGTCTGTTTGAATGTCAATCTCTCTCTTTCCTAGGATACTTGGTCTCTGGCCAGGGATTACAAATGGACCCGGATAAACTCTCTGCCGTCTTGGATTGGCCACGCCCCTCCGGACTCCGTGCTATCCAACGTTTTTTGGGGTTCGCCAATTATTACAGACAATTCATTCCACATTTTTCCACCATTGTAGCTCCTATCGTGGCTTTAACCAAGAAAAATGCCAATCCCAAGTCCTGGTCTCCCCAAGCGGAAGACGCCTTTAAACGGCTCAAGTCTGCCTTTTCTTCTGCTCCCCTGCTCTCCAGACCTGACCCATCTAAACCCTTCCTATTGGAGGTTGATGCCTCCTCAGTGGGAGCTGGAGCGGTCCTTCTACAAAAAAATTCTTCCGGGCATGCTGTTACTTGTGTTTTTTTTTCTAGGACCTTCTCTCCGGCGGAGAGAAACTACTCCATCGGGGATCGAGAACTACTGGCCATTAAATTGGCACTTGAGGAATGGAGACATCTGCTGGAGGGATCAAAATTTCCAGTTATCATTTACACCGATCACAAGAATCTCTCCTATCTCCAGTCTGCCCAATGGCTGAACCCTCGCCAGGCCAGGTGGTCGTTGTTCTTTGCCCGTTTTAACTTTGAAATTCATTTTCGCCCTGCCGACAAGAACATTAGGGCCGATGCCCTCTCTCGTTCCTCGGATGCCTCGGAAGCAGAGGTCTCTCCGCAACACATCATTCCTCCTGACTGTCTGATCTCCACTTCCCCAGCCTCCATCAGGCAAACTCCTCCAGGGAAGACCTTCGTTTCTCCACGCCAACGTCTCGGGATTCTCAGATGGGGTCACTCCTCCCACCTCGCAGGCCATGGGGGCATCAAAAAGTCCCTGCAACTCATCTCTCGTTTCTATTGGTGGCCGACTCTGGAGACGGATGTTGTTGATTTTGTGCGGGCCTGTACTGTCTGTGCCCGGGATAAGACTCCTCGCCAGAAGCCTGCTGGTCTCCTTCATCCTCTGCCTGTCCCCGAACAGCCTTGGTCACTGATTGGTATGGACTTTATTACTGACCTACCCCCATCCCGTGGCAACACTGTTGTTTGGGTGGTCGTTGATCGATTTTCCAAGATGGCACATTTTATTCCTCTTCCTGGTCTTCCTTCAGCGCCTCAGTTGGCAAAACAATTTTTTGTACACATTTTTCGTCTTCACGGTTTGCCCACGCAGATCGTCTCGGATAGAGGCGTCCAATTCGTGTCTAAATTCTGGAGGGCCCTCTGTAAACAGCTCAAGATTAAATTAAACTTCTCTTCTTCTTATCATCCCCAATCCAATGGGCAAGTAGAAAGAATTAACCAGGTCCTGGGTGACTATTTACGGCATTTTGTTTCCTCCCGCCAGGATGACTGGGCAGATCTTCTACCATGGGCCGAATTCTCATACAACTTCAGAGTCTCTGAATCTTCTGCTAAGTCCCCATTTTTCGTGGTGTACGGCCGTCACCCTCTTCCCCCCCTCCCTACTCCCTTGCCCTCTGGTTTGCCCGCTGTGGATGAAATAACTCGTGATCTTTCCACCATATGGAAAGAGACCCAAAATTCTCTTTTACAGGCTTCATCCCGCATGAAAAGGTTTGCCGATAAGAAAAGAAGAACCCCCCCCATTTTTGCTCCCGGAGACAAGGTATGGCTCTCCGCTAAATATGTCCGCTTTCGTGTCCCCAGTTACAAACTGGGACCACGCTATCTTGGTCCTTTCAAAGTCTTGTGCCAGATTAATCCTGTCTCTTACAAACTCCTTCTTCCTCCTTCTCTTCGTATTCCTAATGCCTTCCATGTCTCTCTCCTTAAACCACTCATCCTCAACCGTTTCTCTCCCAAACTTGTTTCTCCCACTCCTGTTTCCGGTTCTTCTGACATCTTCTCCGTAAAGGAGATACTGGCCTCCAAGACGGTCAGAGGAAAAAGATTTTTTTTGATAGATTGGGAGGGCTGTGGTCCAGAAGAGAGATCCTGGGAACCTGAGGACAATATCCTAGACAAAAGTCTGGTCCTCAGGTTCTCAGGCTCCAAGAAGAGGGGGAGACCCAAGGGGGGGGGTACTGTTACGCCGAGCGCTCCGGGTCCCCGCTTCTCCCCGGAGCGCTCGCAACATCCTCGCAATCGCAGCGCCCCGGTCAGACCTGCTGACCGGGTGCGCTGCGATACCTCTTCCAGCCGGGATGCGATTCGCGATGCGGGTGGCGCCCGCTCGCGATGCGCACCCCGGCTCCCGTACCTGACTCGCTCTCCGTCGGTCCTGTCCCGGCGCGCGCGGCCCCGCTCCTTAGGGCGCGCGCGCGCCTGGTCTCTACTAATTAAAGGGCCACTGCGCCGCTGATTGGCGCAGTTGGTTTAATTAGTGTATTCACCTGTGCACTTCCCTATATAACCTCACTTCCCCTTCCCTTCCTTGCCGGATCTTGTTGCCATTGTGCCAGTGAAAGCGTTACATTGTGTGTTCCTAGCCTGTGTTCCAGACCTCCTGCCGTTGCCCCTGACTACGATCCTTGCTGCCTGCCCCGACCTTCTGCTACGTCCGACCTTGCTCTTGTCTACTCCCTTGTACCGCGCCTATCTTCAGCAGTCAGAGAGGTTGAGCCGTTGCTAGTGGATACGACCTGGTTGCTACCGCCGCTGCAAGACCATCCCGCTTTGCGGCGGGCTCTGGTGAAAACCAGTAGTGACTTAGAACCGGTCCACTAGCACGGTCCACGCCAATCCCTCTCTGGCACAGAGGATCCACCTCCTGCCAGCCGAATCGTGACAATATTTTACATAAATTTTCTAAATTTGTATCCAAGTATAAAATATCTCATTTTCTCCCATGTATTCCTGTTTTCCTGCCATTTTTCCAAGCTTTTGTTTTGCATTTTTCTTAATATTTGCCGTCAGAAATCATTAGTTTCCCAATACATTTTGGTCTCCGCCTCCCCTCGGGGGTTTAGGTTTCTAATCTCTCAATCCACATTACATTTCATAAATAACCCAACTTTTGGTCTATTATCCTGTAAAGTAAGTGCCCCCTCTCCACAGTGCGGCATCTTCTCTCGCGGCTTCTGGCAGTATAAGAGTTAATCTTGCCGCCTCTTCCTAATGGGTTTCTGAGACGTTTATTTGTTCAGCGCGGCCCAAGAATCATAATGGACACTGAGATACATTTCACTCTTTTACCCTTTGAAGAATAAATTACATTTTGTACAACATGTTTAAGGATTGTAACAATTGTGAGAAGATGTCTGAGGAATCACAAGAGACTTCACTACAGATGAGACAAGTGCAAAAATATATACACAGCAAATAACATATTGTCATAGTAATATCTATCTATCTCATATCTATCTATCTATCTATCTATCTCATATCTATCATCTATCTCATATCTATCTATCTCATATCTATCTATCACATATCTATCTATCACATATCTATCTATCTCATATCTATCTATCTCATATCTATCTATCTCATATCTATCTATCTCATATCTATCTATTTCATATCTATCTATCTCATATCTATCTATCTCATATCTATCTATCTATCTATCACATATCTATCTCATATCTATCTATCTCATATCTATCTATTTCATATCTATCTATCTCATATCTATCTATCTATCTTCTATCCATCTCATATCTATCATCTATTTCATATCTATCTATATATCTATCTCATATCTATCTATCACATATCTATCTATCTTATATATATATATATATATATATATATATATATATATCATATCTATCTATCTCATGTATATCTATCTATCTCATGTCTATCTATCTATCTCATATCTATCTATCTATCTATCTATCTATCTATCTCATATCTATCTATCTCTCTCTCTCATATCTATCTCATATCTTTCTCATATCTATTTCATATCTATCTATCTATCTATCTATTTATCTATCTATCTCATATCTATCTGTCTGTCTATCTATCTATCTGTGGAGGACACTGGCTAATAGGGTGATTAAACAGGCGGTGTGGGGTACAGTTCGTGACGCCAGGGAACCGTTAACCTCCACGGTGCGAGGATGAGATATCTTCTCCTGGGCCAAGCATGGGGACAAGGATGACATTGATGCAAGGTTATTGATAACTATCTTTACTCTTGCAGGAGTTAACAAATCCTTGACAGTACAAACTTTAGTGCAGAGGGACGTGCAGAGAGTAACCCGGGGAGCCTGTCGCCTTGCTGAGACTTGTAGTAGCTAAAACTCCAGATAAGGGATTATGGCAGCCAACACTGGATTTAGAGACTTTGTGCTGAGTGACTGAGTGAAGACTATGTTTCTCCCCAAGGACTCTGTTCTTACCGCTAGGCTTAAAATTTCCCTTGTGCACTGGCTGTGGTTTTCCTGAGATTGGCTGCAGACTTTAGGCTCTTCCTTCAGGTCTTCTCTCTCCTTTACTCCTGACAACTTTCTCCTAATTCCTAAACTAAACAGCTCCTCCCACCTACATTACATAAAGGCCAATGTTGGGGGGGGGGGCTCCTATTGGGGTGTCAGGGTCACATGGTCAATCTGCAGAATTTCCTTAAAGGGGTACTCCGCCGCTAGACATCTTATCCCCCATCCTTTGCAGTAAGATAAGATGTCTGATCGCGGGGGTCCCGCCGCTGGGAACCCCTGCGATCTCTCCTGCAGCAACCTCTGTTATCTGGTGCATGGAGTGAACTTCGCTCCGTGCCTGATGACTGGGGATGCAGGCGCCCCTAGACATCTTATCCTCTATCCTCGTGACGTAGCAGCCCCGACCCCTCGTGATGTCACGCCCGCCCCCTCAATGCAAGTCTATGGGAGGGGGCGTGACGGCCGTCACGCCCCCTCCCATAGACTTGCATTGAGGGGGCAAGCGTGACATCACGAGGGGGGTGGCCATGATGTCTCGAGGATAAGGGATAAGATATCTATGGGTGGAGTACCCATTTAACCCCTTAAGGACGCAGGACGTAAATGTACGTCCTGGTGCGGTGGTACTTAACGCACCAGGACGTACATTTACGCCCTGTGCATAACCGCGGGCATCGGAGCGATGCCCGTGTCATGCGCGGCTGATCCTGGCTGCTGATCGCAACCAGGGACCCGCCGGCATTGGCCGACGCCCGCGATCTCGCGGGCGTCCGCCATTAACCCCTCAGGTGCCGGGATCAATACAGATCCCGGCATCTGCGGCAGTGCGTGATTTCAATGAATGATCGGATCGCCCGCAGCGATGGCCGAGGCAGTCTTTACCCCACAGGACGGTCTTTGGTGCTGGGACACCACATATCTATCTCTTCTCAGCTGGTATATAATGTCCAGGTTGTGATTTCTAGAAGAATGTGTAAAGCTTCTTAGTATAATGAAGGTTATGGAGGTGCCGGAGTTCAGCAGCTTTGCCTGTAATTCTAGACGTTCTTGTTCCGGACCTTTCTAGGTAGAAGTTCTCCCGGCACCTCGGGGTTCCTCTGGTTACATAATCCTATTTCCTAGTACCTGGCGGGGAGTCCCTGCACTCCAGCTGGAGAAAGATAATAAATGACTGGATTACAAGAACATGATGTGAACTGAGGTGTAAGTGCCAACAAGTGTATAATGTACGGCTCCATTACTTCTCTACGCCGCGCGGTTTGGCACAAAGATTTTTTGGCTCCTGTAGGAGAAAACTCACCAGAGACTGTTACATCGGACCAGAAGAAACATGGCCGCCAGAGACAGAGGTGTAACAATATGGGGGGAGGGCAGGGGGCAGAGCATAGCTACAGTCATGGCCACCAGTACAGATACCATAGACAGAGGTGTAACAATAGGGGGGGAGGGCAGGGGGCAGAGCATAGCTACAGTCATGGCCGTAAATGTTGGCCCCCCTGAAATTTTTCTAGAAGATGAAGTATTTCTCACAGGAAAGGATTGCAGTAACACATGTTTTGCTATACACATGTTTATTCCCTTTGTGTGTATTGGAACTAAACCAAAAAAAGGAGGAAAAAAAAGCAAATTGGACATAATGTCACCAAACTTCAAAAATGGTCTGGACAAAAATGGTCTGGAGGACTTGAGACCCAAAATTGTGGAAAAATATCAACAATCTCAAGGTTACAAGTCCATCTCCAGAGATCTAGATTTGTCTTTGTCCACAGTGCGAAACATTATCAAGAAGTTTACAACCCATGGCACTGTAGATAATCTCCCTGGGCGTGGACGGAAGAGAAAAATTTATGAAAGGTGTCAATGCAGAATAGTCCGGATGGTGGATAAGCAGCCCCAAACAAGTTCCAAAGCTATTCAAGCTGTCCTGCAGGCTCAGGGAGCATCAGTGTCAGCGCGAACTATCCGTCAACATTTAAATGAAATGGAACACTATGGAGGAGACCCAGGAGGACCCCACTATGGAGGAGACCCAGGAGGACCCCACTATGGAGGAGACCCAGGAGGACCCCACTATGGAGGAGACCCAGGAGGACCCCACTATGGAGGAGACCCCGGAGGACCCCACTATGGAGGAGACCCAGGAGGACCCCACTATGGAGGAGACCCAGGAGGACCCCACTATGGAGGAGACCGAGGAGGACCCCACTATGGAGGAGACCCAGGAGGACCCCACTATGGAGGAGACCCAGGAGGACCCCACTATGGAGGAGACCCAGGAGGACCCCACTATGGAGGAGACCCAGGAGGACCCCACTATGGAGGAGACCCAGGAGGACCCCACTATGGAGGAGACCCAGGAGGACCCCACTATGGAGGAGACCCCAGAGGACCCCACTATGGAGGAGACCCAGGAGGACCCCACTATGGAGGAGACCGAGGAGGACCCCACTATGGAGGAGACCCAGGAGGACCCCACTATGTAGGAGACCCAGGAGGACACCACTATGGAGAAAACCCAGGAGGACCCCACTATGGAGGAGACCCAGGAGGACCCCACTATGGAGGAGACCCAGGAGGACACCACTATGGAGGAGACCCAGGAGGACCCCACTATGGAGGAGACCCAGGAGGACCCCACTGCTGACACAGAGACATAAAAAACCAAGACTACATTTTGCCAAAATTAACTTGAATAAGCCAAAACCCTTCTGGGAAAACGTCTTGTGGACAGATGAGACCAAGATAGATCTTTTTGGTAAAGCCCATCATTCTACTGTTTACCGAAAACGGAATGAGGCCTACAAAGAAAAGAACACAGCACCTACAGTGACATATGGTGGAGGTCAGTGATGTTTTGGGTTGTTTTGCTGCCTCTGGCACTGGGGGCCTTGAATGTGTACAAGACATCATGAAATCTGAGGATTACCAATGGATTTTGGGTCATACTGTACAGCCCAGTGTCAGAAAGCTGGGTTTGTGTCTGAGATCTTGGGTCTTCCAGCAGGACAATGACCCCAAACATACGTCAAAAAGCCCCCAGAAATGGATGACAACAAAGCGCTGGAGAGTTCTGAAGTGTCAGCAATGAGTCCAGATCTAAATCCCATTGATCACCTGTGGAGAGATCTTAAAATTACTGTTGGGAAAAGGCACCTTCCAATAAGAGACCTGGAGCAGTTTGTAAAGGAAGAGCGGTCCAACATCCGGCTGAGAGGTGTAAGAAGCTTATTGATGGTTATAGGAAGACACTGATTTCAGTTATTTTTTCCAAAGGGTGTGCAACCAAATATTAAGTTAAGGGGGCCAATAATTTTGTCCAGACCATTTTTGGAGTTTGGTGACATTTATGTACATTTATCAACGGGTTTAGTCAGGTTTTCTTTACTATAATTGTCGCAAAATTGTCGCAACTGCGACTACGCGATTTTTCAAGCAAGTTTTCCAAAAATTAACTACGTAGTAATAAAATTTGAAAATGGACTACGGGTAGTCAGGTATTTATTAACTGCGACAGTCGCAACTGCGCAAAAAAAAAGTCGCAACAGGGTTAAAAATTGACTAAATTCACTCCGGCTCAAACATGGAGCAGAAAAAGCTACTACCAAAGGAAAAAAGAAAAAATTGCTTACGTGAAAGAAAATTATCAACAGGCTGAAACCAGTTGATAAATAAGTCACACATAAGCAAAAAAAAAAAGTAAGGAAAAAATAACTAAAAAAAAAGAATACATAAGCAAACATTGATAAATGTCCCTCATTATGTCCAATTTGCTTTTTTAGTTCAGTTCCAATTAGGGAAGAGTGAATCGAATCTGACAAATCTGAATTCATTACGAATTTCAGGAAAAATTTGCTTCGCCACGAAAGCGAATATCGCCGTGATTCGATCGCATAAATTGCTTAATTAAACTCCATTTAGTGCGGTCCAGGCTTCAGGGCATTTAAGACGGCAGCTCCACCTCAGGACATGGGGCAAGGAATGCTGGGAAGGCGGGAGCAAGGCTAGGCGAGATGACCCTGAATCACATGCAGCCTATCAGCAGCCAGCCACACCTGGGATGTCACTGCCCTATATAATCGGCAGCCATCTTGGGGCCACTCACATCAGCATTCTATTGCAGAGAGAAAGGGAAAGAGAGCAGTGTGTGTTGCACAGAAAAGCTTTTTTACAGCAGCAATTCACCTCAAGCCCAAATCCAGCCTTGAAGCACTGATAGGGAAGGGAGAGAGATGGAGAGAGTGCAATTTTGGGTGTAGTACTCAGCGACTGTGTGCTGCAGCACTGGTGTGTGCAACAACTGAAAAGATTATAGTAGAAAGCCAGTTAGGGTGAGTAGAGCACTAAAAGCCACAGTCACCTGCTATTAGGGCCTAATACTGGTTGAGTAGCGGAGCGTATTGTCCTCCATTAAGTGTAACCTGTGCGTACATAGGTGGTGTACCATTTTGTTCCTGTTATAGTCCTAAGGGCCTAGTTACTGTGAAAGGCCAGCCAAAAGGTTCCAACTCCAGGCTGTCTCATTCTGCCACCATTTGTTCTCCTCATGCTGATGTCAGCTCCAGGCTGTCTCATACTCCCACCATATGTTCTCCTCATTCTGCTGCCACCTGCAGACTGTCTTATTCTGCCATTATATGGTCCCCTCCTGCTTTCGCCACCTCCAGGCTGTGTCATTCAGCCACTATATGGTCTCCTCATGCTGCCGCTACATCCAGGCTGTGTCATTCAGCCACTATATGGTCTCCTCATGCTGCCGCCAACTCCAGGCTGTGCCATTCTGCCACTATATGGTCTCCTCATGATTCCACCACCTCCAGGCTGTGTGATTCACCCACTATATGGTCTCCTCTTGCTGCCGCGAACTGCAGGCTGTGTCACTGTACCACCATGTATTTGAAATCTTCAATTTAAATGTTAAAAAATATCTTTAATCTTTCCAATTGTGAGGCCCTATGGCCTCATCAGGCTGTTACCACCTCCAGGCTGGGTCATTGGGCCACTATATGGTCTCCTCCTGCTGCCGCCACCTCCACGCTGTGTCATTAAGCCACTATATGGTCTCTTCACACTGATGCCACCTCCAGGCTCTGTCATTGTGCTGCTGTGCGGCAGTGATTCTAATAGTGATGCCGGTAATCTGCATGTTATTCTGAATAACAGTATTATTTCACTAACACAGCACACACCCTATGCGTCTCACAGCCAGGCAAAGTGTTCTACACCCCTATTGAGGCTCTCTGTAGGCCAGAAATAGCCATTTTTAATAGAGATTAACCACAAATAAATTCGGGCCGAACTGAATTGTTTCAGAAAATTCGGCAAATTTAATTTTTCAAAAATTCGCTCACCTGTAGTTCCAATACACACAAAGGGAATAAACATGTGTATAGCAAAATATGTGTTACTGCAATCCTTTTAAATAGATATGAGATAGATAAACAAGGATAAGTTGGCCGCACATACTGATACCGAAACTACTGCATGGACCTGGCATACAGGTGCACGCTGCTAGGCTGAATATACATAAACTGGAGAATACAGCAGCTAGCTGTGCTAGCAGTGTTCTGCTGTATTCTCCTGTTTATGTATATTCAGCCTAGCAGCGTGCACCTGTATGCCGGGTCCATGCAGTAGTTTCAATATCAGTATGTGCTGCCAACTTACCCTTGTTTGTGTTATACATATGGGGGAGTGGCTACCTCCATGTTGGCTCCTGCATCCGACCCATCTTTATTAGGTGCTGTATAAGGTGTTTGATGTTCCAGACCTTGCAAGCCTGTTAAATTGATTAAACAGAGGCATATTCACAGTGTAGGATCCGTCCCAATGAGGTCACCTTATCGTGGTGGGATGGTGCAAACTATTTGGCCACCAAATTGTGAGCTAAGTACCTCATTTTTGCATTTTTTGCATTGTAGCAATATAGCATTTCATGTTTTATCTGTATCTTTGTGCTAGCAGTGTGCTGCTGTATTCTCCTGTTTATAGATAGATAGATATGAGATAGATAGATAGTTAGATAGATATGAGATAGATAGATAGATATGAGATAGATATGAGATAGATATGAGATATGAGATAGATAGATATGAGATAGATAGATATAAGATAGATATGAGATAGATAGATATGAGATAGATAGATAGATAGATATGAGATAGATAGATATGAGATAGATATGAGATAGATAGATATGAGATAGATAGATAGATAGATATGAGATAGATAGATAGATAGATAGATATGAGATAGATAGATAGATATGAGATAGATAGATAGTTAGATAGATATGAGATAGATAGATAGATAGATAGATATGAGATAGATATGAGATAGATATGAGATATGAGATAGATAGATATGAGATAGATAGATATAAGATAGATATGAGATAGATAGATAGGTAGATAGATATGAGATAGATATGAGATAGATAGATATGAGCTAGATATGATATAGATAGATATGAGATAGATAGATAGATATGAGATAGATAGATATGAGATAGATAGATAGATATGAGATAGATAGATAGATATGAGATAGATAGATAGATAGATATGAGATAGATAGATATATAGATATGAGATAGATAGATATGAGATAGATAGATAGATAGATATATATGAGATAGAGAGATGGCCCCCTTGTTCTTATATCTCTCCCCGGCTTTGTTGTATAGAAGGGACAGTCATGCGGAGCCTCATCTGCTTGTAGTTTTGTTCTGGAGATTACTGATTGGGACAATTAATATTTTTAGGAATCAAATATGGAAGTGATTTGGTTGAATTGCTGTAAAATAACACCCAGAATTCCTGCGCCATATTCCTGCTCACAGAATGTGACGGAGCGATAACAACGTATGTTTACAACATAAGAAATATCCCAAAAACACAACTTTGAAGAAGGTCCAACAATCTGCTCTGCAAATGAGGCGACATATATATATATTACCATAAGTGCATTTTAATGACCCCGGCCGAGATAATTTCCTAGAATCCTTAAATTACCATCAAATATTCACGGAGCAGTTAATGGTGGTCCCTGCCGTCTGTGAACACCCCCGCAAAATCACACAATTACAACACAAACGACAATTACCGCAACTATTTCCACTCGCGACGTGTTCACCAAGTAAACAGCTGCTCAGTATAGTTTCCATTAACCCCCCCAATCATTGCCATTTAGGGTACTCCAAAAATCAGCCAGGGATCCAGAAATGGCCAACAATGTCAGATATACCTTATTTCTGTATAAAGAGAAAGTAAAAAAGAATTTCCACACTTTGACAGGACATGAAATAAGAATTCACTAAAGATCCAGAATATTTTTAGATTATTAATTTGTAATTTAAGAATTCCCAAATTGATAGAGATGAGAAAATCATTTAAAAATTGACATATTTAAATATTTAAATTATGCAATGGGCTGACGCCTCCTGTTCTCTGTAGTTCACTTTTCAGCTGTGCTGTATAGACTGGGATAGAGTTTGCAGAGTCATCTCAATCAGTAGAAGATTAGTTTGTGGAATCATCTCATTATCATTAGAGGGCGGAGACAGTGGATAATTTTATTATTATTAGAGGGCGGGGTCAGTAGAGTCATCTCATTATCATTAGAGGGCGAGGTAAATAGAGTAATTTTATCATTAGAGGGCGGGGCAAATAGAGTAATTTCTTTATCATTAGAGGGCGGGATCCATAGAGTCATCTCATTATCATTAGAGGGCGGGAACTGTAGAGTCATCTCGTTATCATTAGAGGGCGGGGTCAATAGAGTCATCTCGTTATCATTAGAGGGCGCGGTCCGTAGAGTCATCTCATTATCATTAGAGGGTGGGAACCGTAGAGTCATCTCGTTATCATTAGAGGGCGGGAACCATAGAGTCATCTCATTATCATTAGAGGGCAGGGTAACTAGAATAATTTCATTGTCATTAGAGGGCAGGGTCCATAAAGTCATCTCATTATCATTAGAGGGCGGAGTCAGCAGAGTCATCTCATTATAATTAGAGGGCGGGGTCAGCAGAGTCATCTCATTATCATTATAAGGCAGGGTCAGTAGAGTCATCTCATTATCATTAGAGGGCAGGGTAACTAGAATAATTTCATTGTCACTAGAGGGCAGGGTCAGCAGAGTAATCTCAGTATAATTAGAGGGTGGAGTCAGCAGAGTCATCTCATTATCATTAGAGGGTGTGGTCAGCAGAGTCATCTCATTATCATTATAAGGCAGGGTCAGTAGAGTCAACTTTTTATCATTAGAGGGCGGAGTCAGCAGTCATCGTATTATCATTAGAAGGCGGGGTCAACAGATTAATCTCATTATCATTAAAGGGCAGGATCAGCAGGGTCATCTTATTACCAATAAAGGGCAACATCCATTTACTTATGTGGCAACATTTGTGCCAATTTTTAATATCCTGTCATTTGAATGCATCTTTGGCATGTTGTCCAGTCATGAGGTTTCGAGCCCCATGTGACCCTATATATCACATGGGCTGTGTATAAACACAGTATCAATCCCCAAAATGCACCTCCTTAATATCTAAACAGATCCTTAGCTCTCAACATGTTTCTCCCACCTGCAGCCGTGATGTCATCAGGGGAGACATGATCAAAAGGCATACTGGCAATGAACATCACAATGGACATGAGTAGATAGATCATCATAAGTGTGACTGATAATCCAACACATTCACCTGAAGATGCCCGATTATTAATCAGCTCGACCGAGTGGGTCCCTTAGTAGGGATTTCTGTAAGATCATTGGAAAGGATCATTACACGGATTCTGTTCCCCTCCATCTTGTATATTCTTCTGTCAAGAACTTTCTTAAGTTACTACAGTGGCAGTCGGCCGTGTGTTACAATATGGAGTGCGGAGCAAAGCGCCAGATCCGACAACATCCAGGAGAAATGAGTGCGGATGATATCCCCTCTGCAGATGTCTGAAATGTGAACCAAAGAGGCCTTAAAGGGGTACTCCAGTGAAATACAATTTTTTTGAATCAACTGGTGCCAGAAAGATAAACAGATTTGTAAATTACTTCTATTAAGAAAATCTTAACCCTTCCAGTACTTATCAGCTGCTGTATGATCCTGAGGAAGTTCTTTTCTTTTCTGTCAGAAGAGAGCACTGTAGTCAGACAGAAAAGAAATTTAAAGAGAAAAGAACTTCCTCTGGAGCATACAGCAGCTGATAAGTACTGGAAGGATTAAGATTTTTTTTTAATAGAAGTAATTTACCAATCTGAATAACTTTCTGGAGCCAGTTCATAAGAAAAAAATTGTTTTCCACTGGAGTACCCCTTTTAAATATAATGGTGATGAGCCGCAATACCAGTCACAGCCCATAGATAAGGGTGGTGCTGTTCATGGCTCTTACTGGGGTCTGGTGACCTTATTCACCTATTGGGAGAATGGGATCCAGTGACCCCCGATTTATAGAGCTATGGCCACCAAACTATCCATTGAGTTGAATAGAAACAAAATGCTTCTCTCATTAGAAGTCTATGGAGGTTATAGAAAGAGCCAGGTGGAGCGACCTCTGCATTGAAGTTTATGGGGACCGTAAGGACTGTGAACCTGTAAATGAGATGGGACCCGTACAGAGGTATAGCTTTAAAATCCAATGCAAGATATGTAATAGTGCCCCTCAGTTATCATATGTCCTAGTACTAGTCTTTTAATTCGGGGCAGAGAGGGGGTTGTAGTTTAGCAACAGCCAGAGGCTCCCTATTTGGAAGCCCTGCTTTATGGGCATTCTCCCCAGGGGAGAGCGCCATAAATGTACTAACCTATTTTTCATTTTTTTCCTCCTTTTCTCTTATAATTTCATATGAGTGTATCCTGTGGACTACTTGGGATTCGGTGGACCACATCCATATCTTTTTGATTAATATTCATGAACGAGGGCTTAAATGGGTTGTGTTTTTACTTTATTTTTACTTTAAAGGCTTAGTAGTGGAAGTCGTCTTATAGAGTCCATTATTAACCCAGGGCTTAGCGTTAGCCCCAAAAACAGCTATCGCTAACCCCCATTTATTTCCACAGTACCCACCGCAACAGGGGTGCAGGGAAGAGCCGGTACCAACAGGCCCAGAGCATCAAAAATGTCGCTCCTGGGCCTAGGCTGGTGTTATTTAGGCTGTGGAGGGCCAGTAACAATGGTCCTCGCCCACCCTGGTAACGTCAGGCTGGTGCTGCTTGGTTGGTATCTGGCTGAGAATGAAAATAGGGGAAATTTTTTATTATTTAATTATTTATGAAATAAACGTGTGTGGTTTCCCCTATTTTCATTCTCAGCCAGATACCAACTAAGCAGCACCAGCCTGACATTACCAGGGTGGGCGAGGACCATTGTTACTGGCCCTGCCCAGCCTAAATAACGCCAGCCTGTTACCGCTTAGGACCATTTTATGTCACACAAAAGCAAAACTAAAGCAAAAAAAAAAGATTTAAGAACTCACTTACCAAAGACAACAATGATAAATGTCCTTCAAAGTTCTTAAGCAGCATAAAGCCCAACTATCACCATCATCACTATTATCACCATCATCATCATCATTTTCGTCACAATTATCATCATCACCATCATCATTATCATCACCATCATCATCACCATCATCATTATCATCACCATCATCATCACCATCATCATTATCATCACCATCATCATCACCATCATCATTATCATCACAATCATCATCACCATCATTATTATCATCACCATCATCATTATCATCACCATCATCATCACCATCATCATTATCATCACAATCATCATCACCATCATCATCACCATCATTATTATCATCACCATCATCATTATCATCACCATCATCATCACCATCATTATCACCTTTATCATCATCACCATGATCACCATCATCATCATCATCATCGTCACCATTATCATCATCATCACCATGATCACCATCATCATCATCGTCACCATCATCATCATCGTCATCACCATTATCATCATCAACATCATCGTCACCATCATCATCATCATCACCATTATCATCATCATCATTATAACCTTTATCATCATCACCATGATCACCATCATCATCATCGTCACCATTATCATCATCATCACCATGATCACCATCATCATCATCGTCACCATTATCATCATCATCACCATGATCACCATCATCATCATCGTCACCATTATCATCATCATCACCATGATCACCATCATCATCATCGTCACCATCATCATCATCGTCATCACCATTATCATCATCAACATCATCGTCACCATCATCATCATCGTCACCATTATCATCATCATCATTATTATCACCATTATCATCATCATCAACATCATCGTCACCATCATCATCATCGTCACCATTATCATCATCATCATCACCATTATCATCAACATCATCGTCACCATCATTATCCCCTTTATCATCATCACCATGATCACCATCATCATCATCGTCACCATTATCATCATCATCATCACCATGATCACCATCATCATCATCATCGTCACCATTATCATCATCATCATCACCATGATCATCATCATCGTCACCATTATCATCATCCTCACCATGATCACCATCATCATCATCGTCACCATTATCATCATCATCACCATGATCACCATCATCATCATCGTCACCATTCATCATCATCACCATGATAACCATCATCATCATCGTCACCATTATCATCATCAACATCATCGTCACCATCATCATCATCGTCACCATTATCATCATCATCATTATCATCATCATCAACATCATCGTCACCATCATCATCATCGTCACCATTATCATCATCATCATCACCATTATCATCAACATCATCGTCACCATCATTATCACCTTTATCATCATCACCATGATCACCATCATCATCATCGTCACCATTATCATCATCATCACCATGATCACCATCATCATCATCGTCACCATCATCATCATCACCATCATCTTCACCATTATCATCATCATCACCATTGTGCTCTGACTACTACACGGTGTTGGGCCACTTGAGTTTCTCCATCTCTGTTATAGTTGATACGTTCTTCCCGGCGCTCGCACTAGCGTTCATGTCATCTATAGGTGAGACCGCTGACTCCCCGTTCCGCCGCCGGTAATAAATCACGTAGTATCATCTGCGTCTGTTCCGGATGCCTCCAGTGACAGTGTTGGATTTAGTCACGGAATTTGTCATTTTCACTTTTTCCGATCTCCCACCATGTAAATGTGTGAAGTTCTTATTACACAGTGTTATAGGGAGGCAGCGGGATATCGGCCACGGAAGCCAAGAGACTTTATTAGGACGAGTCAGAGCGAGAGACCCCCTGTGCCATCCAGTTTATTATGTATTATTATAGTATTAGGTATCATCAATTTATTTTTTTTAGACTCCCAGTGACCATATGAGCGGGGTTCCCCCTTTTACCGTTGAGCCACATGTTCTCATAATCCCCACTAGGATAGAAGTATCTGATTATTTATAGAAGCAATATGGTCAATAATCTATTAAAGGGGTACTCCACCTCTAGACATAGGGTATAAGCGCATCAGAGGCCATCCATACGCCCTTACCCCCACATTTTACCTTAAAGGGGTACTCCCGTGGAAAGCTTCTTTTTTTTTTAAATCAACTGGTGCCACTTCTATTGAAAAATCTTAATCCTTCCAGTACTTTTTAGGGGCTGTATACTAAAGAGAAATCCAAAAAAGAAATGCATTTCCTCGGATGTCACGACCACAGTGCTCTCTGCTGACCTCTGCTGTCCATTTTAGGAACTGCCCAGAGCAGGAGAAAATCCCTATAGCAAACATATGCAGCTCTGGACAGTTCCTAAAATGGACAGCAGAGGTCAGCAGAGAGCACTGTGGTCGTGACATCCGAGGAAATGCATTTCTTTTTTGGATTTCTCTTTAGTATACAGCCACTAAAAAATACTGGAAGGATTAAGATTTTTTAATAGAAGTAATTTACAAATCTGTTTAACTTTCTGGCACCAGTTGATAAAAAAAAATAAAAAAAAGTTTTTCACAGGAGTACCCCTTTAAAGGGGTGCTCCGCCCCTAGACATCTTATCCCCTATTCAAAGTATAGGTGATAAGATGTCTGATCCCGGGGTTCCTACCACTGGAGACCACCGCAATCTCGGTTGCGGCACCCCAGAACTTCTCTCCCTGCCGGATGACTGGCAATGCGGGGCAGAGGCTTGTGACATCACAGCCACGCCCATCTTGTGATGCCACAGCCACGCCCCCTCAATGCAAGTCTATGGGAGGGGGCGTGACGGCAGTCACGCCCCCTCCCATAGACTTGCATTGAGGGGGCATGGCTGTGATGTCATGAGCGGGATGTGGCTGTGACGTCACGAGCTTCCGGCGCTGCACCCGATGCTCTAAACGAACGCTGGGTGCAGCAGGGGGTTAGGGGGGGAGGGGGAGAGGTTGCCAGTGGCGGAACCACGGAAAATAACATTTTACACCATAAAGGGGATTCTAGTGCTAATAAAAATCAGACCAACTCCTATATGTGTCTGAATGCTCAGAAGGGGGCGCTACGATAGCCCAGAAGCGGTTATTGTTTCATATTTATTACCTTTTTATTTTCGCTCTGTGCAGCACAGTTGTTTATCTGCTGCCAGTGCTTTACATTTACGTTGCTTTATGTTTGTTAATAGTGGCGCGTGGAATTTTTTGGTTTATTTAGTTACGAAACGCGGTAATCTGCCCCAGCGTTCACTTCCTACATTTATTTTACGCTCTTGTTTTTTTCTTATTTCCCTTTCGCATGGATTTCGGGTCTCGGGGGGGGGCAGGTCGTGGGGGGCGACTGGGGGGGGAGGTGATGATTTCATTCAATATCGAGCAAAAATGAAAACATATTTGGTAATTTCCATTTAAAAAACCCCAAAGGTCGAGAGGTCGGGGAGGGAAGAATGAAATGTTTACCGCTCGCTGTCACAATACGTCCTGGATGTTTACAACCGTCATCGTGACCGGCGTTATGGCTCCAATTAGGGCTTGGTTTCCCCTTTACTTCACCCCGAACCATCACCGGACGCCCCCCCCCCCCCCTAATGGTCACAATGAACACATATGAGGCCTGATGTTTGTGGCTGTGATTAGGGAAAATGAAGACATGTCGCTGTAGAGACTGTTTAAAGGGGTATTCCGGAATCAGTAATTGTATTTAATTAAAACTATCACTTCAAGATACGGAACTTAACCAATATAATATCATTAATTGTACTGTTTTCAGTATGATTTTACTGTTTTTGTTGTTACTGTGTAGTCCCCTCATTGTCAGTGTGGTGTTGTCTCAACAACTCCCAGCTCCTCCCTCTCTCCTGACAAGAAGTTGTGTAGTCCTCTCATTGTCAGTGTGGTGTGGTCTCAGCAACTCCCAGCTCCTTCTCTCCTGACAGGAAGTTGTGTAGTCCTCTCATTTTCTGAGTGGTGTTGTCTCAGTGGCTCCTGGGCTCCTCCCTCACTCTTAACAGGAAGTTGTGTAGTCCCCTCATTGTCAGTGTGGTGTTGTCTCAGCAGCTCCCAGCTCCTCCTTCTCTCCTGGCAGAAAGTTGTGTAGTCCTCTCATTGTCAGGGTGGTGTTGTCTCAGCAGCTCCGAAGCTCCTTCCTCTCTCCTGACAGAAAGTTGTGTGGTCCTCTCATTTTCAGTGTGGTGTTGTCTCAGTGGCTCCCTGGCTCCTCCCTCACTCTTAACAGGAAGTTTTGTAGTCCTCTCGCTGTCAGTGTGCTGTTGTCTCAGCAACTCCCTGCCTTTCCACCCTCTCCTGACAGGAAGTTATATAGTCCTTTTATTGTCAGTGTGGTGTTGTCTCAGCAGCTCCCTGCCTTTTCACCCTCTCCTAACAGGAAGTTATGTAGTCCTTTTATTGTCAGTGTGGCGTTGTCTCAGCAGCTCCCCAATTCCTCTCCTTCTTCCGAGACCATACATCATACTCTGCTGTCTCAGGAGCCAAGGCTGGATACTGTCTCTGAGCTAAACCCCCTGAGAGGTGTCATCAGTTTTAGGAAGAGCTGGTCTTCACTGCAGGGACTAGCTTTGCGAGTAGCCCTGTTGTGGGTGGCGGCTGGCCCATCGGGTCAAGAGACAACAAGGGATGGGCAGAGACAAGTCTGGATAATGGCCGAGGTCTTGGGCTGGCAGGGTACAGGCATAGTGAGAGACAGGCAGAACAGGTGACAGCGGGCAGCAGAGGTTTTATAGTCGGTCATGTATGTAAATGGTGATTGATGGCCCTTAAAGGGGCATTCCAGGAAAAAACTTTTTTTTTATATATCAACTGGCTCCAGAAAGATAATCAGATTTGTAAATTACTTCTATTAAAAAACCTTAATCCTTTCAGTACTTATGAGCTTCTGAAGTTAAGGTTGTTCTTTTCTTTCTAAGTGCTCTCTGATGACACCTGTCTCGGGAAACGCCCAGTTTAGAAGCAAATCCCCATAGCAAACCTCTTCTAAACTGGGCGATTCCCGAGACACGTGTCATCAGAGAGCACTTAGACAGAAAAGAACAACCTTAACTTCAGAGGCTCATAAGTACTGAAAGGATTAAGATTTTTTAATAGAAGTAATTTACAAATCTGTTTAACTTTCTGGAGCAACCCCTTTAATGTCTATCACCCCCTAGACATCTTATCCCCTATCCAAAGGACTGGTGATGCGGAGGCTCGTGAGGTCACGGCCACGCCCCCTCAATGCAAGTCTATGGGAGGGGGCGTGGCCATGATGTCACGAACCTCCGCATCACCGGTCATCCGGCGGCACGGAGCAAAGTTTGCTCAGTGCGCCGGATGTCTGGGGTGCCGCAGTCGAGATCGCAGGGGTCCCAAGCAGCGGGCCCCTCCCACGATCAGATCTTATCTCTTATCCTTTGGATAGGGGATAAGATGTCTCGGGACGGAGTACCCCTTTAATACTAATAAATGCATTCCGAAACTTGTGTATTGCAGTGTACAGTAATTTTTACAATCTCCTATTACACCATAAGAGGGAGGTATAAGCGCATCAGAGGCCATCCATACGCCCTTACCCCGTCATTTTACCTTAAAGGGGTACTCCGCCCCTAGACATCCAAAGGACAGGGGATAAGATGTCTGATCGCTGGGGACCCCCGCGATCTCGATTGTGGCCCCCCCAGACATCCGGTGCACGGAGCGAACTTCGCTCCGTGCCGGATGACATGCGATGCGGGACGGAGACTCGTGACGTCATGGGCACGCCCCGATCGCGACGTCACGGCCACGCCCCCTGAATGCCAGTCTATAGACTTATTTTGAGGGGGCATGGCCGTGACGTCACGATCCTCCGGCGCTGCACCCGACACTCTAAACCAGTGGTCTTCAACCTGCGGAGCTCCAGATGTTGCAAAACTACAACTCCCAGCATGCCCGGACAGCCAACGGCTGTCCGGGCATGCTGGGAGTTGTAGTTTTGCAACATCTGGAGGTCCGCAGGTTGAAGACCACTGCTCTAAACGAATGCCGGGTGCAGCAGGGAGTTAGGGACAGGGGATAAGATGTTTAGGGGCGGAGTACCCCTTTAATGTACATCAAATATCAGGAAGGGGTTAAAAACGTTGTCAAAGAATAAAGAAAAAATGGCAGCCCTACTTGTTCGATGTGTTATGTCTAGTATTGTAATTAAAGGGGTATTCCAGGAGAAAAAAACATTTTTTATACCAACTGGCTCCAGAAAGTTAAACAGATTTGTAAATTACTTCTATAAAAAAAAAAAATGAATCCTTCCAATAATTATCAGCTGCTGAAGTCGAGTTGTTCTTTTCTTTCTGGCAACAGTGCTCTCTGCTGACATCTCTGCTTGTCTCGGGAACTGCACAGAGTAGAAGAGGTTTGCTATGGCGATTTGCTTCTAAGCTGGGCGGTTCCCGAGACACGTGTCATCAGTGAGCACTTAGACAGGAAAGAACAACTCAACTTCAGCAGCTCATAAGTCCTGAAAGGATTAAGATTTTTTTAATAGAAGTAATTTATAAATCTGTTTAACTTTCTGGATCCAGTTGAGATATATATATATATATATATATATATATATATATATATATATATATATATATATATGTAAAAAAAAAATCCTGGATAACCCCTTTAAAGTGAATGGAGTTTAGCTGTAATACCAGACACAACCTATGGATAGGAGTGGCGCTGTTTTTGGAAGAAAGCAGCCATGTTTTCTGGAATCTCTTTTGAGTCCCTTTAATTCTAAGTCTTTGCAGATATATGATAGGGAGACGCCGTATACTGTAGCAGATATACGCCTCCCCTCAAGGAGCACCTGTTACTACAGCGAAGCGTCTGCGTTCCAAGATCTAAACATAAAGGGGCTTCAAAGAGGCCTCTGTATGTATATAAGGAGTATAGGATCTTATACGCAGATATCTATAGTTTGCTTGTATCCCGCAAATGTCAACTGCTGCGCAATACATCTGTTCCAGGCGCCGCGGGATTACATCCGTCCAGGGACGGTTTTAGACTTAATGTGGCCCTGGGCAAAATTAAAAGTGGGGCCCCAAATGCCGAACAAGTCAGTCACATTTAGTTAATTCTGGATGTAGCATGCCAAGAGTGTCGCAAGTTAATTAACCTCTTAAAGGGGTACTCCGGTGGAAAACTTTTTTTTATTTAAAGGGTACTACCATGGAAAACTTTTTTTTTATTTAAAGGGTACTACCATGGAAAACTTTTTTTTCTTTAAATCAACTGGTGCCAGAAAGTTAAACAGATCTGTAAATCACTTCTATTAAAAAATCTTAATCCTTCGAGGACTTTTTAGGGGCTGTATACTAAAGAGAAATCCAAAAAAAGAAATGCATTTCCTGTGATGTCCTGACCACAGTGCTCTCTGCTGACCTCTGCTGTCCATTTTAGGAACTGGAGAAAATCCCCATAGAAAACATATGCTGCTCTGGACAGTTCCTAAAATGGACAGCAGAGGTCAGCAGAGGGCACTGTGGTCAGGACATCACAGGAAATGCATTTCTTTTTTTGGATTTCTCTTTAGTATACAGCCCCTAAAAAGTACTGGAAGGATTAAGATTTTTTTTATAGAAGTGATTTACAAATCTGTTTAAGTTTCCGGCACCAGTTGATTTAAAAAAAAAAGTTTTCCATGGTAGTACCCCTTTAAATCAACTGGTGCCAGAAAGTTAAGCAGATTTGTAAATTACTTCTATTAAAAATTTTTAATCCTTCCAGTACTTATTAGCTGCTGAATACTGCAGAGGAAATTCTTTTCTTTTTGGAGCACAGAGCTCTCTGCTGACATCACGAGCACAGTGCTCTCTGCTGACATCTCTGTCCATTTTAGGAACTGTCCAGAGCAGCATATGTTTGCTATGGGGATTTTCTCCTACTCTGGACAGTTCTTAAAGTGAACAGAGATGTCAGCAGAGAGCACTGTGGTCATGATGTCAGCAGAGAGCTCTGTGTTCCAAAAAGAAAAAAATTTCCTCTTTTACACTTTCGTTTCTTTTCTTCCACGCCTTCTGACAGCCATAACGCTTTTAAAGGGGTATTCCAGGCAAAACACACACACATATATATATATATATATATATATATATATATATACTGGCTCCGGAAAGTTAAACAGATTTGTAAATTACTTCTATTAAAAAATCTTAATCCTTCCAATAGTTATTAGCTTCTGAAGTTTTCTGTCTAACTGCTCAATGATGATGTCACGTCCCGGGAGCTGTGCATGATGGGAGAATATCCCCATAGGAACTGCACAGCTCCCGGGACGTGACATCATCAGAGAGCACTTAGACAGAAAACAACAACTCAACTTCAGAAGCTAATAACTATTGGAAGGATTAAGATTTTTTAATAGAAGTAATTTACAAATCTGTTTAACTTTCCGGAGCCAGTTGATATATATTATATATATATATATATATATATATATATATATATATATATATATATATATATAAAAAAGTTTTGGCCTGGAATACCCCTTTAATTTTCCACCTACAGCTATATATGAGGGCTCTTTTTTGCGCCACCAATTGTACTTTGTAATGACTTTGCTAATTTTACTGTAAAATCTACGGCAAAGGAAAAATAAATTAGCTGTTGGGCGAAATTGAAAAAAAATAAACGGAATGCAATTTTGCTAATTTTGGGGGTCTTGTTTCATAAAAATGACTCTATGGGGGAGATTTCTCAAAACCTGTGCAGAGGAAAAGTTGCTGTGTTGCCCATAGCAACCAATCAGCTTGCTTCTTTCATTTTTCACAAGGCCTCTGCAAAATGAAAGTAGTGATCTGATTGGTTGCTATGGGCAACTGGGCAACTTTTCCTCTGCACAGGTTTTGATCAATCTCCCCCATTATCTTTATTCTGTTAAACCCAATTTATATAGGTTTTGTTTTATTTTTAGTATTTTTTAAAAAAAATTATAACTTTTTATACAAAAATCTGTATGCTTGAAGTGGTCTGCTTCTGACCCCTATTATACTTTTATTTTTGCATATTAAAGTGACCCCCCCCCCCCCGACCTACGATGGCCCCGACATACAATCATTTCAACATGTGATGGCCTCTCAGAGGCAGCATCAACATACGATGCTTTTGTATGTCGGGGCCATCGCATAAACGGCTATCCGGCAGCGCAGACTGCTTCAGCTTAAACACCATTGACCAAGGGACAAAACCCTAGGTCACTAATACCCTTCTTAATCCCACCCCCTAAAACTTAACTTTTATTAAGGTCACTATAGTAATAATGATATGGTGATCAACTGTATTTAAAATGAACCTCCTTGTGTGTCTATATATATATAATCGGTGAACTATGAGCTAATTGCTTCCTAGTAGTTAGTCATAGCCAGTGATCTGCAGTCTCACTGGTTAATAATACACAAGGAAGGTTGTATTAAAAACTGAATATGCCCCCTCTACATGTTTCGTTGCAGCAGCAACGTCTTCAGGAGGGAAATGGGCATCAACCTATGTTGTCAACTCCCCAGGTATTTATGGACCAGACCGTCAAGCTGACACCGCCCCAAACATCGTTTTGACCAATCAGTATTCGCTGATCCTATCAAGTTATCATGCTCACCTGCTATTAATGACACCTATACAGCACCACCAATCAGGTAAGGGCTTTCCTCGTACCTCATTCGTGCGCGCCTCCTGGCGTTTACACCTACGTTCGTCAGCGTGTCTTTGTTTACTTCCGTTATCGGGTCCGCGCATGCGCATTGCCGCTCAGCTCGTTCCTATCTTAGCGCAGGCGCACTGGATATCGGGCGGCACATAGGATTCTTCTGTTAGTATTCTAAATAGCGCATGCGTAAGTATAATTCTCCATCTTACTGTTGACAGATTATTTATGTAGTAAACTTAAAACTTGCAGGTTGGCATTAACCCATGCCTATCTAATGACCCAAAGGAAAATTATGTTAGATCTTATGATTATGCTCATTACTTTTCATTGGTAGGTCGCAGTATTTATATAGTAGTACAGTACCAATATATGTCATTTCGGTCTACGTATCCATCATGGGCAATTGATATTGACCATGACATGTGGATTACACCATGATATGGGTATATTAGATTTTAGAGGCATCAGGTCATAGACAAGGGGGATCACAAAAAACCTACTTCCATCTGCTAGATGTAATTAGCAGAGATATATGTAATAATGGTATAATTGGGTATTCCATGGGACACATCTCATGGACACCTCACTATTGTGATTAGGGTGACCTAGATATTATTCACATGGCAACTGTACGGGTTCATAATATATGTGGTCATTAGAGAGGTCCTGCATGTCAATATTATTCTGGGCTACATATATATTGTGTCTGGTCCATCCTGTATAAGGGAGTATGCAACTTAAAGAATCTACCAATATAACTAAATAATAAACAAATAAGCACAAATTGTGCTAATAGCATTGTCGCAACGAATCATAGGAAGGCTGTGAAGGAGAACCCTTCATTCAACCCATTAGGCGACAGGCTTTTCAGCCTGTAAATCCATTTGGCTTCCTCTCTAAGGAGAATCTTATCGATGTTCCCCTTCCTAGGGCCTAATCTTAGTTGGCACAATCCCCAGAACTTCAAGTCCTGTAATCTACCTCCATGCATAGCATGCATGTGTCTTGCCACAGGTGTATCAGTATTCAACCTGATGTTACTGAGGTGTTGACAAATCCGTCTCCTAAACTCCTGCGTGGTTTTGCCCACGTATAACTTGGGACATCCACAGCTGGCAATGTATATGATGTTCCTAGACCTACAATTCATGAACTGTCTAATTTCGTACTCACGGTTGTCCACTGGATTAACAAATTTCTTAATCCTCGGTAAGTATGGGCAAAAACTGCACTTACCACAGCTGTAGGAGCCAGTTGTTTTGCTCCTCAACCAACTGTGGGGTTCACTCTCCTGGGAGAAGTGACTTCTCACTAGGAGTTCTTTCAGGTTAGGCCCCTGACGAAAGGTCACATTTGGTTTGTTCCCTATCGCGACTGCTTCAGCTGCCACCGGATAGCCGCTTACGGTGCCCCGTGTGGTCCGCTGACGATCACTTACCTGTCCTCGGGGCTCCGGCGCGTCCTCTTCGGGATCCCCTGCATCGTCGGCGCTCTCCGTCGACGCCATCACGTCGCTGCGCACGCCGTCCCGTCATCCAATAGGAGCGGCGTGAGTAGCGACGTGATGGCGGCGACGGAGAGCGAGGATGCCGGGGAAGCAGAGGCCTTGCCGGAGCATCGGGGACAACCCCGGGGACGCGGTGACAGCGATGGAAGGCGACATCCAGGGCAGCCGTGACGAGCGGTGACTAGAGATGAGCGAACATACAGTAAATTCCATTCGTCACAAACTTCTCGGCTCGGCAGTTGATGACTTTTCCTGCATAAATTAGTTCAGCTTTCAGGTGCTCCGTTGGGCTGGAAAAGGTGGATATAGTCCTGGGAGACTCTTTCCTAGGAATGTATCCACCTTTTCCAGCCCACCGGAGCACCGGAAAGCTGAACTCATTTATGCAGGAAAAGTCATCAACTGCCGAGCCGAGAAGTTCGTGACGAATCAAATTTACTGTAAGTTCACTCATCTCTAGCGGTGACGGTCCGGAGCGGCGGGGACAGGTGAGTACAACTTTCTCTAACAGTGGTCTTCAACCTGTGGACCTCCAGATGTTGCAAAACTACAACTCCCAGCATGCCCGGACAGCCGTTGGCTGTCCGGGCATGCTGGGTGTTGTAGTTTTGCAACATCTGGAGGTCCGCAGGTTGTAGACCACTGTCCTATACTTTACATTGCACGGATCCCTCAACATACGATGGTTTCAACAAACGATGGTCCATTTGGAACGGATTGCCATCGGATGCTGAGGGATGACTGTATATGGGGACGTGTGAGGGGAAATTTTTTGAGCCGTGATCTGTAGTTTTTATCGGTACCATTTTTGTTTTGATGAACCTTTGGCTGTTCGGGCATGCTGGGAGTTGTAGTTTTGCAATAGCTGGAGGAGCCCCGGTTGGGAAACACTGCCTCTTATACTTATTCGGCTGCAAATCACAACTTCAGCTCTGCTACATCTTCATTAGTGTTGCTCGCGAATATTCGCAATGCGATTTTTATTCGCGAATATCGCATATTCACGAATTCGCGAATATTCGCGAATATAGCGCTATATATTCGTAATTACGAATATTCGGTTTTTTATTTTTTATTTTTTTCGCAGTACACATCACAGTGATAACCCCTCTCTGCTTCCAGCTTGTGTGGTGTAAAGAAGGCTCTAACACTACTGTGTGAGACTGGCGTGCAAATTTTCACATATGCGAATTTTTGCATATGTTAATTTTCGCATATGTGAAAATAAAACGAGAATATTACGAATATGCGAATTTAGCGAATATATGACGAATATTCGGACATATCTTCGCGAATATTCGCGAATTCGAATATGGCCTATGCTGCTCAACACTAATCTTCATGTCTACACGTGATACAATGAGGTGTATAATGGCTCTCACATATCAATCACACTAGACTAGAGGGGGAGATTATTCTGATATGTTGTCGCCGGGATATTGCTTCATAAATAAACCTCCCTGGGCTCTGCTATGCGCGCCATGTGTTTGTCAAGGAGTCAATTTCACTATCAGCCCCTGTGATCCTGTGATATAAATGGACCAGGCACAATCCCAGGGGGTCCCGCTGACAAGTGTGATTAAACCTTCCCTGCATGGAATCCCGGGCCGCCACCGAAAACACATGCCGCAGCCTTGTCTGGAATAGCAGAGCCTGACATTGTGTGGACCTGCGTGAGGATAGACGGGCGATAGTAGTTGTAGTAGTGGTAGTGGGGGTGGTAGTAGTGATCCAACACTAGGGGGTTAAATATAAAAGGAAATTTCTTGTTACATTTCTACTATACGGCTGTCCGGGCATGCTGGGAGTTGTAGTTTTGAAACATCTGGAGGTCCGCAGGTTGAAGACCACTGCACTAGTGTATTGCAGTGTACTGTCATTGCAGTGTACTGTTTGATGGCTACATTGGTATTCTTATACTAACATACATATTCTGGAACTAGTGTATTGCAGTGTACTGTCATTGCAGTGTACTGTTTGATGGCTACATTGGTATTCTTATACTAACATACTTATTCTGGAACTAGTGTATTGCAGTGTACTGTCATTGCAGTGTACTGTTTGATGGCTACATTTGTATTCTTATACTAATATATGTATTCCGAAACCAGTGTATTGCAGTGTACTGTTTGATGGCTACATTCGTATTCTTATACTAATATATGTATTCTGGGACTAGTGTATTGCAGTGTACTGTTTGATGGCTTCATTTGTATTCTTATACCGTACTAATATATGTATTCTGGAACTAGTATATTGCAGTGTACTGTCATTGCAGTGAACTGTTTGATGGCTACATTGGTATTCTTATACTAATATATGTATTCTGGAACTAGTGTATTGCAGTGTACTGTCATTGCAGTGAACTGTTTGATGGCTACATTTGTATTCTTGTACTAATATATGTATTCTGGAACTAGTGTATTGCAGTATACTGTCATTGCAGTGAACTGTTTGATGGCTACATTGGTATTCTTATACTAATATATGTATTCCGAAACTAGTGTATTGCAGTGTACTGTGTTTGGTGGCTACATTGGGATTCTTTTCTTATATATGCATTCTGAAACAAATGTATTGCAGTGTACTGTCATTATTGCAATCTTTGATTACATCCTGAGAAGGAGGTTGCGGGGAAAGTATTAGTGCATCAGATGTAATACAGGAGTGTGGTGTTATCTCAGCAGCTCCATGGCTTTTCCCTCTCTCCTGAAAGGAAATGGTGTAGTCCCCTCGATGTCAGTATGGTGTTGTCACAGCACCTCTCTGGTATCTTCCTCTCTCCTGAAAGGAAGTTGTGTAGCCCTCTCATTGTCAGTGTGGCGTTGTCTCCAGCTACCAACTCATCCCTCTCTCCTGACAGGAAGTTGTGAAGTCCTCTCAATATCAGTGTGTTGTCTCCAGCTTCTGACTCCTCCTTCTTTCCTGACAGGAAGTTGTGTAGCCCTCTCATTGTCAGTGTGTTGTTGTTTCAGCAGCTCCCTGGCTCCTCCTTCTCTCCTGACAGGACGTTGTGAAGTCCTCTCTTTGTCAGTCTGGTGTTGTCTCAGAAGCTCCTCAGCTCCTCCTGCTCTCCTGACAGGAAGTTGTTTAGTCCTCTAATCATCAGTGTGTGGTTGTCTGAGCAGCTCCCTGGCTCCTCCTGCTCTCCTGAAAGGAAGTTGTGTAGTCCTCTCTTTGTCAGTGTGGTGTTGTCTCAGCAGCTCCCTGACACAAGATGATGCATATTTCTCTGCTGTTTCAGGAGGCATAAATGTATCTTGTCTTTGAGCTTTAGCCCCGCCTCCTGAGTGATGTCACCACCACTGACTAGCCCTTACAGCCTGCTTCACCATTTAAATGTCATATACACACATATACATATATAGCGTTATTGAGACATTAAGGGAGAAATGACGTGTGGTTACAGCATATGGCCTTGTGCTGAGCAATGCCACAGGCAGAGGAGCAGACAGGGAATGAATAAAGCAGGTTCTGTAGACTGTTTTGCAGAAGATCTGGGTGGGGAACTGGCAGGATTGTTGTTGGAGAGAAGTAGGCAGCGTGGGAGGGCTGCGATTAGGAGCTGATGGGAAGCAATGCATTCTGGGAATTGTAGTACTGAGCAACTGCTCAAGCAGGTAGTAGTGAGAAGACATGACAGGACAGAGAACTACAGATGCACAAAAAAGGATGCTGGTTGATATTTTTTTAACTTGACATTTCAGAACCCCTTTAAGGGTGCACTCCGCCCCTAGACATCTTATCCCCTAGCCAAAGGATAGAGGATAAGATGTCTCATCGCAAGGGTCCCGCCACTGGGTACCCCCGCAATCACCCTTCTGCACCCGGCATTTGTATGGTGCAGTGCCGGAGGCTCATGACATCAAGGCCCCGCCCCACTCGTGACATCACAGCCATGCCCCCTCAATGCAAGTCTATGGGAGGGGGCGTGACGACAGTCACGCCCCCTCCCATAGACTTGCATTGAGGGTGCATGGCAGTGATGTCACAAGCGGGGGGTGGTTGTGACGTCACGAGCTTCCACCCCGCTTCGGCGAAGTACGCTCCATGCACTGGATTTCTGAAGTTCTGCAGCAGAGATCGCGGGGGTCCCCAAACAGCGGGACCCCTTCGATCTGACATCTTATCACCTATCCTTTAGGTAGGGGATAAGATGTCTTGGGGTGGAGTACCCCTTTAAGTCACCCAGTTTTATAGACACTGCCCTGTCTCTAAGAGGGAGGTAAAGAAGTAATAGTTGCACCCTGGGCTCCGGCACCTAAGTGGCCCAATGGTTTCTCTTTCCCATAAGAGTAGTTATAACAGCCCACAGTCAGGTCAATGGTTTCTATCAGGTGGCAGCAGAGTCCTAAGATGTGATCTAGGAGACCCCAGAGGGGTCCGTTGTTCAGTCTCCATATACTCAGGATCTCGGGCCCCATGGTTGATCCCATAGTCAGGAATAGTAGCGATTGTTACTTATATTGTATAAAAGTTCAGAAAGTGAGAAAATTTGTGGGGAAAAAAAACTTAATTGAGATAATTTTACATGAAATGTCTTCTGTTCTCCTCAGACAATGGTTCAGGGCACGAGCTCCGAGGACCTGTCCTTCTCCGCCCTGCTGGAGAGGTACTGCCAGGGGATGCCCGGCACCCGAAACATCACAGGTAGGTGGGGGAGGGGAACGATGTTACAACTCACTGACTATGACCATGGGGCGACCCCAGTACAGAATTCTAACTGGTCTATAGTGTAAATCTCTAAACAACTGGACAAACAAGTGTGGACTTTTCATTTTTATTTTTTTCCCATATCATGCACACTTACCATCACTAGTCCTACAGTGCCATCTGTTTTATCCCAGCACAGCTGCATCAAGATATATAGTAGTTATTCACCTCCCCTCCAGCTCTATCTGTTAACTGCTGCTGCGACCTCTATGGGATCAGGATATATAGTACTGTAGTTATATTCTTGTATACAGGAGCAGTATTATAGTAGTTATATTCTTGTATATAGGAGCAGTATTATAGTAGTTATATTCTTGTATATAGGAGCAGTATTATAGTAGTTACATTCTTGTATATAGGGGGCAGTATTATAGTAGTTATATTCTTGTATATAGGAGCAGTATAATAATAGTTATATTCTTGTATATAGGGGCAGTATTATAGTAGTTATATTCTTGTATATAGGAGCAGTATTATAGCGGTTATATTCTTGTATATAGGAGCAGTATTATAGTAGTTATATTCTTGTATATAGGGGGCAGTATTATAGTAGTTATATTCTTGTATATAGGAGCAGTATTATAGTAGTTATATTCTTGTATATAGGGGGCAGTATTATAGTAGTTATATTCTTGTATATAGGAGCAGTATTATAGTAGTTATATTCTTGTATATAGGAGACAGTATTATAGTAGTTATATTCTTGTATATAGGAGCAGTATTATAGTAGTTATATTCTTGTATATAGGAGCAGTATTATAGTAGTTATATTCTTGTATATAGGAGCAGTATTATAGTAGTTATATTCTTGTATATAGGAGCAGTATTATAGCGGTTATATTCTTGTATATAGGAGCAGTATTATAGTAGTTATATTCTTGTATATAGGGGGCAGTATTATAGTAGTTATATTCTTGTATATAGGAGCAGTATTATAGTAGTTATATTCTTGTATATAGGGGGCAGTATTATAGTAGTTATATTCTTGTATATAGGAGCAGTATTATAGTAGTTATATTCTTGTATATAGGAGACAGTATTATAGTAGTTATTGTCACGATCCCGGCTGGTAGGAGGTGGATCCTCTGTGCCAGAGAGGGATTGGCGTGGACCGTGCCAGTGGACCGGTTCTAAGTCACTACTGGTGTTCACCAGAGCCCGCCGCAAAGCGGGATGGTCTTGCAGCGGCGGTAGCAACCAGGTCGTATCCACTAGCAACGGCTCAACCTCTCTGACTGCTGAAGATAGGCGCGGTACAAGGGAGTAGACAAAGCAAGGTCGGACGTAGCAGAAGGTCGGGGCAGGCAGCAAGAATCGTAGTCAATAAGGCAAGCAGGAGGTCAAGTACACGGTATGGATAAACACAGTAACGCTTTCACTAGGCTCTAAGGCAACAAGATCCGGCAGGGGAGTGCAGGGACAGAGAACAGATATAGTCTGGGAGCAGGTGGAAGCCAATTAAGCTGATTGGGCCAGGCACCAATCATTGGTGCACTGGCCCTTTAAGTCTCAGGGAGCTGGCGCGCGCGCGCCCTAGAGAGCGGAGCCGCGCGCGCCAGCACATGACAGCAGGGGACCGGGACAGGTAAGTGACCTGGGATGCGATTCGCGAGCGGGCGCGTCCCGCTGTGCGAATCGCATCCCCGACGGCCATGACAGTGCAGCGCTCCCGGTCAGCGGGACCGACCGGGGCGCTGCGGAGAGAGAGACGCCGTAAGCGCTCCGGGGAGGAGCGGGGACCCGGAGCGCTAGGCGTAACAGTTATATTCTTGTATATAGGAGCAGTATTATAGTAGTTATATTCTTGTATATAGGAGGCAGTATTATAGTAGTTATATTCTTGTATACAGGAGCAGTATTATAGTAGTTATTTTCTTGTATATAGGGGGCAGTATTATAGTAGTTATATTCTTGTATATAGGAGCAGTATTATAGTAGTTATATTCTTGTATATAGGAGCAGTATTATATTAGATATATTCTTGTATATAGGAGCAGTGTTATAGTAGTTATATTCTTGTACATAGGAGAAGTATTATAGTAGTTATATTCTTGTATATAGGAGCAGTATTATAGTAGTTATATTCTTGTATATAGGAGCAGTATTATAGTAGTTATATTCTTGTATATAGGGGGGCAGTATTATAGTAGTTATATTCTTGTATATAGGAGCAGTATTATAGTAGTTATTTTCTTGTATATAGGAGCAGTATTATAGTAGTTATATTCTTGTATATAGAAGCAGTATTATAGTAGTTATATTCTTGTATATAGGAGCAGTATTATAGTAGTTATATTCTTGTATATAGGAGCAGTATTATAGTAGTTATATTCTTGTATATAGGAGCAGTATTATATTAGATATATTCTTGTATATAGGAGCAGTGTTATAGTAGTTATATTCTTGTACATAGGAGAAGTATTATAGTAGTTATATTCTTGTATATAGGAGCAGTATTATAGTAGTTATATTCTTGTATATAGGAGCAGTGTTATAGTAGTTATATTCTTGTATATAGGGGGGCAGTATTATAGTAGTTATATTCTTGTATATAGGAGCAGTATTATAGTAGTTATATTCTTGTATATAGGAGCAGTATTATAGTAGTTATATTCTTGTATATAGGAGCAGTATTATAGTAGTTATATTCTTGTATATAGGAGCAGTATTATAGTAGTTATATTCTTGTATATAGGAGCAGTATTATAGTAGTTATATTCTTGTATATAGGAGCAGTATTATAGTAGTTATATTATTGTACATAGGAGAAGTATTATAGTAGTTATATTCTTGTATATAGGAGCAGTATTATAGTAGTTATATTCTTGTATATAGGAGGCAGTATTACAGTAGTTATATTCTTGTATATCGGAAGCAGTATTATAGTAGTTATATTCTAGTATATAGGAGCAGTATTATAGTAGTTATATTCTTGTATATAGGAGGCAGTATTATAGAAGTTATATTCTTGTACATAGGAGCAGTATTATAGTAGTTATATTCTTGTATATAGGAGCAGTGTTATAGTAGTTATATTCTTGTATATAGGAGCAGTATTATAGTAATTATATTAATATCAGTAAAAGAAAAGACAGGTACTTAGTTTATTTAATCTTTTTCATGATGTTATGTTATAGTGATTGCTCTGTCAGTAAATGATCATTGTTTTTAGGACTTTCCCTGTTAATGTGACTTTTGCCATAAATAATCTACCTGTTGATATGTTGTTCTATATGAATTGCACCGAAGCTTTTATCCTACAGTAATATTACATAGCTTTATAGAGAACATTGGTGGACTGTATCATGTTCATCTATAGAAGAGCTGGGAATTATTGGAGCGCGCTAAATATTCTCCGCGGACTCACAAAGAGCGAGTCAGAGTAAATTCTAGTGTGAACAAATAAATGGACCGAAGGTCTGAGCGCATTCATTTTATTAGATCTTTATGGCAGCACATATACCAATGCAGTAAACTCTTATGCTGCCCCTAGTGGTGACTGAAGACATCTAGAATGAATCACTTATTTCTATGGCTAAATGGAAGAAGGACAAGGATTAGGGATCTGAACCAGAAAAGGAGAATTCGGACCAATATAAAGATATATTAGGAAACAAAGCTGTACAATCTTTTAGACATTCTGTTTTAAGGGCTTTACATTATCTGTATATAAAGCTTAATCTCTGTATTAATGGAAAGTTCTACAGCTTTCTAATCCCTTTTGTACTATGATTTTCAGAGAAAGTAACTCAGTACACAGTCCTGCTCTCAGGTGAGAAGTGATACAATTGCATCCAGTCTAGACAATGCTCTGTGAGCTAAACATCCCGGACTCCAGACTGATACATTGTACATAGCTAGTCCTGCTCTCAGCTGAGAAGTGATACAATTGTATCCAGTCTAGACAATGCTCTGTGAGCTGCACATCCTGGACTCCAGACTGATACATTGTACATAGCTAGTCCTGATCTCAGCTGAGAAGTGATACAATTGTATCCAGTCTAGACAATGCTCTGTGAGCTAAACATCCTGGACCCCAGACTGATACATTGTACATAGCTAGTCCTGCTCTCAGCTGAGAAGTGATACAATTGTATCCAGTCTAGACAATGCTCTGTGAGCTAAACATCCCGGACTCCAGACTCATACATTGTACATAGCTAGTCCTGCTCCCAGCTGAGAAGTGATACAATTGTATCCAGTCTAGACAATGCTCTGTGAGCTGCACATCCTGGACCCCAGACTGATACATTGTACATAGCTAGTCCTGCTCTCAGGTGAGAAGTGATACAATTGTATCCAGTCTAGACAATGCTCTGTGAGCTAAACATCCCGGACTCCAGACTGATACATTGTACATAGCTAGTCCTGCTCTCAGCTGAGAAGTGATACAATTGTATCCAGTCTAGACAATGCTCTGTGAGCTGCACATCCTGGACTCCAGACTGATACATTGTACATAGCTAGTCCTGATCTCAGCTGAGAAGTGATACAATTGTATCCAGTCTAGACAATGCTCTGTGAGCTAAACATCCCGGACTCCAGACTCATACATTGTACATAGCTAGTCCTGCTCCCAGCTGAGAAGTGATACAATTGTATCCAGTCTAGACAATGCTCTGTGAGCTGCACATCCTGGACTCCAGACTGATACATTGTACATAGCTAGTCCTGTTCTCAGCTGAGAAGTGATACAATTGTATCCAGTCTAGACAATGCTCTGTGAGCTAAACATCCTGGACTCCAGACTGATACATTGAACATAGCTAGTCCTGCTCTCAGCTGAGAAGTGATACAATTGTGTCCAGTCTAGACAATGCTCTGTGAGCTGCACATCCTGGACTCCAGACTGATACATTGTACATAGCTAGTCCTGCTCTCAGCTGAGAAGTGACACAATTGTATCCAGTCTAGACAATGCTCTGTGAGCTAAACATCCTGGACTCCAGACTGATACATTGTACATAACTAGTCCTGCTCTCAGCTGAGAAGTGATACAATTGTATCCAGTCTAGACAATGCTCTGTGAGCTAAACATCCTGGACTCCAGACTGATACATTGTAAATAGCTAGTCCTGCTCTCAGCTGAGAAGTGATACAAGTGTATCTAGACCGGACAATGCTCTGTGAGCTAAACATCCTGGACTCCAGACTGATACATTGTACGTAGCTAGTCCTGCTCTCAGCTGAGAAGTGATACAATTGTATCCAGTCTAGACAATGCTCTGTGAGCTAAACACAGTAGCATCAAGTCTACAAATATCTCTGCTAGTTTCATATAATGTATCGGTATGGAGTCTGCCACAGCGCCCCCTATCTATGACAACCAGAGTTTGGGAATTGTGATTCCCAACCTACCCAGCAGCTGCCCATACTTCCTACCTTATATTTTTCCTTCACTTTCCTAACTGTTTCACCCATTATTATGATACACTTAAAGGGGTTATCCATGAATAGAAAAAGGGGATTTTTTTTTTTTAAAGCAGCACCACAGTTGTCCTCAGGTTGTTTGTGGTATTACAACTTGACTCCATTCATTTAAAGGGGTACTCCGCCCCTAGACATCTTATCCCTTATCTAAAGGATAGGGAATAAGATGTCTGATCGCAGGGGTCCCGCTGCTGGGGACCCCCGCGATCTCGGATGCGGCACCCCAGACATCCGGTGCACGGAGCGAACTTTGCTCCATGCCGGATATCTAGCGATGAGGGATGGAGGCTTGGAATGTCACGGTCACGCCCGCTCTTGGCATCATGACCACGCCCCCTCAATGCAAGTCTATGGGAGGGGGCATTGCCCCCTCCCATAGACTTGCATTGAGGGGGCGCGGCCGTGACGTTACGAGCCTCTGGCGCTGCACCAAACGCTCTAAACGATCACAGCGGCAGGACCCCCGCGATCAGACATCTTATCCCCCATCCTTTGGTAAGGGGATAAGATGTCTAGGGGCGGAGTAACCCTTTAAAGGGGTACTCTGGTGGAAAACTTATTTTTTTTAAATCAACTGGTGCCAGAAAGTTAAACAGATTTGTAAATTAGTTCTATTAAAAAAAATCTTAATCCTTCCAGTACTTATTAGCTGCTGAATACTACAGAGGGAATTCTTTTATTTTTGGAACACAGAGCTCTCTGCTGACATCATGAGCACAGTGCTCTCTGCTGACATCTCTGTCCATTTTAAGAACTGTCCAGAGTAGGAGAAAATCCCCACAGAAAACATATGCTACTCTGGACAGTTCCTAAAATGGACAGAGATGTCAGCAGAGAGCACTGCGGTTGTGATGTCAGCAGAGAGCTCTGTGTTCCAAAAAGAAAAACATTTCCTCTGTAGTATTCAGCAGCTAATAAGTACTGGAAGGATTAAGATTTTTTAATAGAAGTAATTTACAAATCTGTTTTAACTTTCTGGCACCAGTTGATTAAAAAAAAAAAAAAAAAAAAGTACCCCTTTAAGTATAGCTGAGCTGCAATACCACACTCAACCTGAAGATAGGGGTGGCTCTGTTTTTCATAGAAATCACTTTTGGTTTTCTAATCCTGGATAACCAGATTAATCAAATTGTATGTATCAAATAACCACCTGAGCTCTGCTACATCTGTCCGTCACCCCACAATATCCCTGTCTCATCACATTTTACGCCCACTTTAGGTTGGGCAGAATTATGTTCTAGGTTTTCCTTAAGCGTAACAGCCGCCATCCCTGTGATTATTTTTGGTGGGCGCTGTATGCGTTCCCCCTGCAGTGGTTGGTATGTGCCGCCCCTCCACATGACAGGCTCTCCTTGTGAGTGTTGTCAGGGGCCCCGGCTCTGTTTTCAGCTTATTTGGATATGATCCGTATTTTTCCCTTTGCTTATTTTCGCTTGGTCTGCTTCGCACCTCCGATTATTTTTGCTTTGGTCTAGAACATTACACTTCTGCCATCGGGGCACGCACGCAGCCTGGCGGGGGAGAGTATATGGGGCTCCATCACTTGACACTGCGCAGGGTTGGTATATTTTTGTACGACACCTGTTCTAGACCGCCGTCCGCCCGGAGAATTAGAAAACAAATAAATCTCCTAAAAATGGGTGGAAAGTTTACGGGAATCTGCAACTAGGAGAGAAAACATTACCAAATATTATATAATATATCCGAACACGGCAGATACACTGCGCCAAACATACACAGAATCCCACTGACCGGTACTGTATGTGGGAAGAGTCCTGGTCTAAAGGGAACCACCCAACCCCCAATATACTAGATAAAGCCGTATCGGTAATATGTAGGGTATACAGTGCAGTATATAACTGCATAGTGTAACCCCAATACTGACTATAACACACATGGATCTATCTCACATCTACATGTTATCTATCTATCTATCTATCCATCTGTCTATCTATGTATCTATGTATCTATCTATCTCATATCTATCTATCTCATATCTATCTATCTCATATCTATCTATCCATCTCATATCTATTTATCTATCTCATATCTATCTATCTCATATCTATCTATCTATCTCATATCTATTTATCTCTCTCATATCTCTATCTCATATCTCTCTATCTATCTCATATCTATCTATCTATCTATCTATCTCTCTAATCTATCTCATATCTATCTCATATCTATCTCATATCTATCTCATATCTATCTATCTCATATCTATCTATCTATCTATCTATTTCTCTATCTCATATTTATTTATCTCATATCTATCTATCTATCTCATATCTATCTATCTAATATCTATCTATCTATCTATCTCATATCTATCTATCTCATATCTATCTATCTCATATCTATCTCATATCTATCTATCTCATATCTATCTATCTCATATCTATCTATCTCATATCTATCTATCTCATATCTATCTATCTATCTCATATCTATCTATCTATATATCTATCTAATATCTATCTATCTAATATCTATCTATCTATCTATCTCATATCTATCTCATATCTATCTCATATCTATCTATCTCATATCTATCAATCTATCTATCTATCTATTTATCTATCTCATATTTATTTGTCTCATATCTATCTATCTAATATCTATCTATCCATCTCATATCTATCTATCTATCTCATATCTATCTATCTCATATCTATCTATCTCATATCTATCTATCTCATATCTATCTATCTCATATCTATCTATCTATCTATCTATCTATCTCATATCTATCTATCTCATATCTATCTATCTCATATCTATCTATCTCATATCTATCTATCTCATATCTATATATCTCATATCTATCTCATATCTATCTCATATCTATCTCATATCTATCTATCTATCTCATATCTATCTATCTATCTATCTAATATCTATCTATCTATCTTATATCTATCTCATATCTATCTATCTGACTCATATCTATCTCATATCTATCTATCTCATATCTATCAATCTATCTATCTATCTATTTATCTATCTCATATTTATTTATCTCATATCTATCTATCTATTTATCTATCTCATATCTATCTATCTATTTATCTATCTATCTATCTAATATCTATCTATCTATCTCATATCTATTTATCTCATATCTATCTATCTCATATCTATCTCATATCTATCTATCTATCTAATATCTATCTATCTATCTATCTCATATCTATCTATCATATCTATCTATCTATCTCATATCTATCTATCTATCTGTTTTTGTCCCTTATGTTTTTATAATAGATAAAAGTATCAATTGAACACAATTTATCTGAACATTTTATTACATTTAGTCACAGCACAATCTCTCCTCCTCGCTGATTGTTCTTAAGTCGATGAATATGTTTCCTGAAGTCGCTGAATATGTTTCCTGAAGTCGCTGAATATGTTTCCTGAAGTTATAGAAGGAGAAAAAAAGTGAGAACAGCACAAAGAGTAATAAAGATAAATCACCCAGAGGTCGGAGTTTATATCTGTCAGGAATAAAGTCATTGTTATTCCAAACTGGAGCTCTCCTTTATGGCCCAGCAGCTTGTATTAGTAACGTAGAGGATCGCCATCATTTATAACCATATATTATACTGCGCTTCATTGTGATGCCCCCTGACGAAGCGGCAAGCGAAAACACGTTTGGGGTAGGTGAGCTGTCCCATGAATCTGCCTATGTTTATTAGATTTTACCCTCTCACTGATCTTATGGTAACTTTTTATGTTTGTCTTCTTCTTACATGCATCCTATGCTTTTTTCTGATGTCTTAATACCTAAGTGACTGCAGTGAATACGGCTCTCTACTATTTAGTTCCTTTTATATACTGGGGACATCCTCATCGCTTCTACAGTATTTGTTCTGTGACCACCGACTCATCATTTCTTGTAATTTTATGTGGTTTTTTTTTATATTCTCACTAAAGTTTGTAATAATTTTTCCATAATTGGCCTCATAGTTTTTTGGTGAGAATATATTATATTGCACTTCATTGTGAAGTGTTGGGGATGAGAGATTGACGGACAATATTACCTCATAATATAACCTGATAATATAATCTAATAGTATAATCTAATAATATAACCTCATAATATATTCTCATAACCTCATAATATAACCTCTTAATATGACCTAATATAATAGAAACTTATAATATAACTAGAGATGAGCGAAAAATCGCTATTAAAAACGGCAGAGAGCCTCAATAGGGGTATAGAACAATTTTCCTTGTCCTAACACGCATAGGGTGTGTGCTGTGTCAGTGAAATACTAGTGTTATTCAGTATGACATGCAGATTACAAGCATCGCTATTAGAATCACTGATGCAGAGCATCTGGAGGTGGCAGCAGGGAGACCATGTGGCGTCAAAATTGAAGAGAATAAAGATAATTTTTATGTAATTTTTATTTAATTTTATTTGAATTTATTAAAATTTTTTGCTTACCCATTCTCTTGAGCATCAAGCTGGCAGTCCCCTGCCAGGCAAGATATCACCTGTCCCAGCCCCTGCCTCTCAGCACCCCCCCCCCCCTGACTATGAAAGTGCGAATGTTTCATTTAATCAGTTATGGTTCATTGTTATTGCACTATCGATTTTTTGAAACTGAAATTTAAGATTTTTTCATAAAATGCGTGGTTACAAACGACCAAATCCAACAAGGAGTCACATATCACATGGCGATAAAAGGAGATCCAAGAAAGGGAGATGAATCGCGCTGCCACAAGAAGTATCTATGGGTAAATTTATTGCACACAAAGGATCCACGCAACGCGTTTCAAAGCCGTTCTGGCTTTTTCGTCAGGCGTGACGCCTGACGAAAAAGCCAGAACGGCTTTGAAACGCGTTGCGTGAATCCTTTGTGTGCATTAAATTTACCCCTAGATACTTCTTGTGGCAGCGCGATTCATCTCCCTTTCTTGGATCTCCTTTTATCTACATTTGCGCCTGGATGCTGGGAGCCGCAGCAGCCGCGATCACAGGATTTCTGATCAAGCGCATTGAGTGTTGTGCCTCCATTCGCACAACTCGCATTGGTGAGTGCGTTTTGATTGGGCTCTTCACTATCTCATCCATCAGGTTCCATCCAGGGGCGCGCACCCTGTTCTCTTTTGTACATATCACATGGCGGCAATGACAGAGCCCAGAGGTGGCAGTAGCATGAGGAGACCATAATCTGGCAGAATTACACAGTGTAGAATTGACAGCAGCAAGAGGAGACCATATAGTAGCTGAGAGACACAGCCTGGAGTTGGCATCAGTATGAGGAGAACATATGGTGGCTGAGAGACACAGCCTGGAGTTGGCATCAGTATGAGGAGAACATATAGTGGCTGAATGACACAGCCTGGAGTTGGTGGCAGCGTGAGGAGACCATAGAGCCTCACAATCCGTAAGATTAATGGATGAATTTTCAAATTTAAATTGAAGATTTATGGTAGCTAGTGCTACCATAAAAATGTTTAGGTAATGTCCCAGCAGCCTGAGGACACCATATAGTGGCTGAATGACACAGCGTGGAGGTGTTGGCAGCATGAGGAGACCATATAGTGGCTGAATGACACAACGTGGAGGGGTTGGCAGCATGAGGAGACCATACCATATAGTGGCTGAATGACATGGCCTGGAGGTGTTGGCAGCATGAGGAGACCATATAGTGGCTGAATGACACAGCATGGAGGTGTTGGCAGCATGAGGACACCATATAGTGGCTGAATGGCACAGCGTGGAGGTGTTGGCAGCATGAGGAGACCATATAGTGGCTGAATGACACAGTGTGGAGGTGTTGGCAGCATAAGGAGACCATACCATATAGTGGCTGAATGACATGGCCTGGAGGTGTTGGCAGCATGAGGAGACCATATAGTGGCTGAATGACACAGCGTGGAGGTGTTGGCAGCATGAGGACACCATATAGTGGCTGAATGGCACAGCGTGGAGGTGTTGGCAGCATGAGGAGACCATATAGTGGCTGAATGACACAGCGTGGAGGTGTTGGCAGCATGAGGAGACCATATAGTGGCTGAATGACATGGCCTGGAGTTGGCGGCAGTTGAGTTCTTCCTACGCTTAAAACAGTATTTGTCTAGAACAGCTGCAGGTGTGTACTTTGGCCTGGCCTTTTACAGTAACTAGGCCCTTAAGACTTTATCAGGAAAAAAAATGGTACAACGCTCAACTGCACGTATGTGGTACGCACTTTTGACGGCAGAAAAATGCGCTACAGTACACTATAGGCTTGCATTGAGGGGGCGGAGCGTGATGACACACGGGGGCGGAGAGTGACGTCACAATACTCGGATTGTGCGAACATGATCCGGGGGCATCTCATCCTTTGGACAAGGGATAAGATATCTTCGCGCCAGAGTACCCCTTTAACATATTCTTACAAAGGTTTATGCTTTAGCAGCAGTGATATGGTTGGTTGTAAGACACAGCGCCAGGGCAGTATATCCAATTGACTTTAAATAACACAATGTTGCAAATAATTTTGATGAGAAAACATACTGTCATGGGCATACAGCTTCTATGCAGACCTATGGGTCACCATGGTAACAGACTACAAACAAACCATGTGTAGTCTGATGCTAGTATCATGCTGCCTTCTATCTGTGCCTCCTTTGTTGGTGGGTTAGCAAGGATTTGTAGTCCCTGAACATAGTGACACATAGTTCTGCATAGGAGCTGTATACACAAAACGCTAAGAGGTTTTTCATGAAAATTATTCACGGAATGTTTTGGTTTTGGATTCATCCGCAAAATAACGGAAAAAAAAAAGTGACTACAAAATAGACAGAATTTAAAGTCTTTCTCCTGATAAGTTGTTTTTGGGGTTGCGTGACGGAGTGTTGTTTCTTTTCCGCAGCGAGCTGTCGCTTTCGCTCATGGCAGCCGAATTATAGGGAAAGGAAATTGACAGTGACAGGTACTTAGCCGGCGGTGAATTTCCCACTGTTTTCTTTCAGCTGCTCATTCGATGGCCGAGCGGCGGCGGCAAAGTGACGCGGTGGGAGACATCTCAGAATGTAATCTTTGTTTCTGGGTGATGTGTCTGACAACGCTGCCGTCTGATTGGTGCTTTCTCCATCATGACTCAAGTCAATTACAGGGAAATGTGCAACACATAACAGTGACTATATTAAAGGGGTACTCCGGGGGAAACAAATGCTTTCAAATCAACTGGTGCCTGAAAGTTAAACAAATTTGTAAATTACTTCTTTTAAAAAATCTTAATCCTTCCAGTACTTATTAGCTGCTGTATAAAACAAAGACATTTGTGAATTTATTTTCTGTCTGACCACAGTGCTCTCTGATGACACCTCTGTCCGTGCCAGGAACTGTCCAGATTAGAATCATATCCCCACAGCAAACCTCTCCTGCTCTGGACAGTTCCTGACACAGACAGAGGTGTCAGCAGAGAGCACTGTGGTCAGACAGAAAAGAACTTCACAAATTTCTCTGTAGTATATCTGTAGTATAGAGCAGCTGATAAGTCCTGGAAGGGTTAAGATTATTTAATAGAGGTGATTTACAAATCTGTTTAACTTTCTTGCACCAGTTAATTTGAAAACATTTTTTTTCCCCACCAGACTTCACCTTTAAGGTAGAGCCCCGGGGGCGATGGTTGGGGCTCCACAGAGGAATATTCAGGAGCTGCTTATGATGCTGCATTCCACTAAACAGAGCAAAGGCTTATAGAGGAACAGCTTGTGGTTCTGTAAGGAGTGCGGTGTAATAAAGAAGGAAATGAGACAAATTATACCTGAATAAATCCAAAATACACCTCCTGTGCATAAAACGTAACTTAAAAAATGGAAGGAAAGGGGGGGGGGGGGGACTGATAAATACTTTATATTCAGATACTCTTTTAAATAGTAAAAGTCACTTCAGAGCAAAGAAGATTGAGAACAACAACAACAACATAACATACAGGACATATGTACAAGAATAACTACTAACTACTATAATACTGCTCCTATATACAAGAATACAACTACTATAATACTGCTTCCTATATACAAGAATATAACTACTATAATACTGCTCCTATATACAAGAATATAACTACTATAATACTGCTCCTATATACAAGAATATAACTACTATAATACTGCTCCTATATACAAGAATATAACTACTATAATACTGCTCCTATATACAAGTATATAACTACTATAATACTGCTCCTATATACAAGAATATAACTACTATAATACTGTTCCTATATACAAGAATATAACTACTATAATACTGCTCCTATATACAAGAATATAACTACTATAATACTGCTCCTATATACAAGAATATAACTACTATAATACTGCTTCCTATATACAAGAATATAACTACTATAATACTGCTCCTATATACAAGAATATAACTACTATAATACTGCTCCTATATACAAGAATATAACTACTATAATACTGCTCCTATATACAAGAATATAACTACTATAATACTGCTCCTATATACAAGAATATAACTACTATAATACTGCTCCTATATACAAGAATATAACTACTATAATACTGCTCCTATATACAAGAATATAACTACTATAATACTGCTCCTATATACAAGAATATAACTACTATAATACTGCTCCTATATACAAGAATATAACTACTATAATACTGCTCCTATATACAAGAATATAACTACTATAATACTGCTCCTATATACAAAAGTATAACTACTATAATACTGCTCCTATATACAAGAATATAACTACTATAATACTGCTCCTATATACAAGAATATAACTACTATAATACTGCTCCTATATACAAGAATATAACTACTATAATACTGCTCCGATATACAAGAATATAACTACTATAATACTTCTCCTATATACAAGAATATAACTACTATAATACTGCTCCTATATACAAGAATATAACTACTATAATACTGCCTCCTATGTATAAGAATATAACTACTATAATACTGCTCCCTATCTACAAGAATATAACTACTATAATACTGCTCCGATATACAAGAATATAACTACTATAATACTGCCTCCTATGTACAAGAATATTACTACTATAATACTGCTCCTATATACAAGCATATAACTACTATAATACTGCCCCTATATACAAGAATATAACTACTATAATACTGCTCCTATATACAAGAATATAACTACTATAATACTGCTCCTATATACAAGAATATAACTACTATAATACTGCCCCCTATATACAAGAATATAACTACTATAATACTACTCCTATATACAAGAATATAACTACTATAATACTGCTCCTATATACAAGAATATAACTACTATAATACTGCTCCTATATACAAGAATATAACTACTATAATACTGCTCCTATATACAAGAATATAACTACTATAATACTGCTCCTATATACAAGAATATAACTACTATAATACTGCTCCTATATACAAGTATATAACTACTATAATACTGCTCCTATATACAAGAATATAACTACTATAATACTGTTCCTATATACAAGAATATAACTACTATAATACTGCTCCTATATACAAGAATATAACTACTATAATACTGCTCCTATATACAAGAATATAACTACTATAATACTGCTTCCTATATACAAGAATATAACTACTATAATACTGCTCCTATATACAAGAATATAACTACTATAATACTGCTCCTATATACAAGAATATAACTACTATAATACTGCTCCTATATACAAGAATATAACTACTATAATACTGCTCCTATATACAAGAATATAACTACTATAATACTGCTCCTATATACAAGAATATAACTACTATAATACTGCTCCTATATACAAGAATATAACTACTATAATACTGCTCCTATATACAAGAATATAACTACTATAATACTGCTCCTATATACAAGAATATAACTACTATAATACTGCTCCTATATACAAGAATATAACTACTATAATACTGCTCCTATATACAAAAGTATAACTACTATAATACTGCTCCTATATACAAGAATATAACTACTATAATACTGCTCCTATATACAAGAATATAACTACTATAATACTGCTCCTATATACAAGAATATAACTACTATAATACTGCTCCGATATACAAGAATATAACTACTATAATACTTCTCCTATATACAAGAATATAACTACTATAATACTGCTCCTATATACAAGAATATAACTACTATAATACTGCCTCCTATGTATAAGAATATAACTACTATAATACTGCTCCCTATCTACAAGAATATAACTACTATAATACTGCTCCGATATACAAGAATATAACTACTATAATACTGCCTCCTATGTACAAGAATATTACTACTATAATACTGCTCCTATATACAAGCATATAACTACTATAATACTGCCCCTATATACAAGAATATAACTACTATAATACTGCTCCTATATACAAGAATATAACTACTATAATACTGCTCCTATATACAAGAATATAACTACTATAATACTGCCCCCTATATACAAGAATATAACTACTATAATACTACTCCTATATACAAGAATATAACTACTATAATACTGCTCCTATATACAAGAATATAACTACTATAATACTGCTCCTATATACAAGAATATAACTACTATAATACTGCTCCTATATACAATAATATAACTACTATAATACTGCTCCTATATACAAGAATATAACTACTATAATACTGCTCCTATATAAAAGAATATAACTACTATAATACTGCTCCTATATACAAGAATATAACTACTGTAATACTGCTCCTATATACAAGAATATAACTACTATAATACTGCTTCTATATACAAGAATATAACTACTATACTACTGCACCGATATACAAGAATATAACTACTATAATACTGCTCCGATATACAAGAATATAACTACTATAATACTGCTCCTATATACAAGAATATAACTACTATAATACTGCTCCCTATATACAAGAATATAACTACTATAATACTGCTCCGATATAGAAGAATATTACTACTATAATACTGCTCCCTATATACAAGAATATAACTACTATAATACTGCTCCGATATACAAGAATATAACTACTATAATACTGCTCCTATATACAAGAATATAACTACTATAATACTGCTCCTATATACAAGAATATAACTACTATAATACTGCTCCTATATACAAGAATATTACTACTATAATACTGCTCCTATATACAAGAATATAACTACTATACTACTGCTCCAATATACAAGAATATAACTACTATAATACTGCTCCGATATACAAGAATATAACTACTATAATACTGCTCCTATATACAAGAATATAACTACTATAATACTGCTCCTATAAACAAGAATATAACTACTATAACACTGCTCCTATATACAAGAATATAACTACTATAATACTGCCTCCTATGTATAAGAATATGACTACTATAATACTGCTCCCTATATACAAGAATATAACTACTATAATACTGCTCCGATATACAAGAATATAACTACTATAATACTGCCTCCTATGTACAAGAATATAACTACTATAATACTGCTCCTATATACAAGCATATGACTACTATAATACTGCTCCTATATGCAAGAATATAACTACTATAATACTGCTCCTATATACAAGAATATAACTACTATAATACTGCTCCTATATACAAGAATATAACTACTATAATACTGCTCCTATATACGAGAATATAACTACTATAATACTGTCTCCTATATACAAGAATATAACTACTATAATACTGCTCCTATATACAAGAATATAACTACTATAATACTGCCCCTATATACAAGAATATAACTACTATAATACTGCTCCTATATACAAGAATATAACTACTATAATACTGCTCCTATATACAAGAATATAACTACTATAATACTGCTCCTATATACAAGAATATAACTACTATAATACTGCTTCCTATGTACAAGGATATAACTACTATAATACTGCTCCTATATACAAGAATATAACTACTATAATACTCCCTCCTATATACAAGAATATAACTACTATAATACTGCTCCTATATACAAGAATATAACTACTATAATACTGCTCCTATATACAAGAATATAAGTGATATGTGGATATATACTTAGATGTGCGGTATACATGGATCCTGTATATATTGCTCACACCATTTCGGTACATTACTATATGATGACTAAGCACTTTCCCCCATTAGCTGTATATAGTTGTGGGGTCCTATAAATAAGTCATTGCTCTCTGTATGGGGATCCTATTGTTGTGATGTATTATTGAAGTGTTACATGAGGTCTCACACATCATTTCACATTAATCTGAATGTTTTCTGGCTATGAATACAAATATTACATGGAAATCGGGAGGAAATATCATTTCTGTTCTGGGGATTCTCAATGTCGTTCTTAGAGAAATGTAATATGGTAAATCTCCTAAAAATATAAAAAATCTCCTTAGAATATAAAGAATCATCAGGGTTCTGTGTCTTCCCTTTGTTCCACTTCCAGGTGTAGCATGAGATATAAAACAACAGCACCTAACACAGCGCCTCTCTTGTTCATAGGCCAGCACTGGTACTGCAGCGGAGCCAGTAGATGTTATACTAGAGTCAACCTAATGACACGGGGGAGGGGAGAGATCACTTTAATAAAACATTTTATTTTGTATCCATCTGTTGCACAACAACAACTCCCAGCATGCCCTGACTGGCTTCAGTTGTAGACTTCAAACAACAGAAGTTAAATGATCAGAGGTACAGAGTGTGCCCCATTATACAGAGTGCACCCCATTATACAGTGTGCCCCATTATACAGAGTGCGCCCCATTATACATTGTGCCCCATTATACAGAGTGCGCCCCATTATACAGAGTGCGCCCCATTATACAGTGTGCCCCATTATACAGAGTGCGCCCCATTATACAGAGTGCGCCCCATTATACAGAGTGCGCCCCATTATACAGAGTGCGCCCCATTATACAGTGTGCCCCATTATACAGAGTGCGCCCCATTATACATTGTGCCCCATTATACAGAGTGCGCCCCATTATACAGAGTGCGCCCCATTATACAGAGTGCGCCCCATTATACAGTGTGCGCCCCATTATACAGAGTGCGCCCCATTATACAGTGTGCCCCATTATACAGAGTGCGCCCCATTATACAGTGTGCGCCCCATTATACAGAGTGCGCCCCATTATACAGAGTGCGCCCCATTATACAGAGTGCGCCCCATTATACAGAGTGCGCCCCATTATACAGAGTGTGCCCCATTATACAGAGTGCGTCCCATTGTACAGAGTGCGCCCCATTGTACAGAGTGCGCCCCATTATACAGAGTGCGCCCCATTATACAGAGTGCGCCCCATTATACAGAGTGTGCCCCATTATACAGAGTGCGCCCCATTATACAGTGTGCCCCATTATACAGAGTGCGCCCCATTATACAGAGTGCGCCCCATTATACAGTGTGCCCCATTATACAGAGTGCGCCCCATTATACATTGTGCCCCATTATACAGAGTGCGCCCCATTATACAGAGTGCACCCCATTATACAGAGTGCGCCCCATTATACAGAGTGCGCCCCATTATACAGTGTGCCCCATTATACAGAGTGCGCCCCATTATACAGAGTGCGCCCCATTATACAGAGTGCGCCCCATTATACAGAGTGCGCCCCATTATACAGAGTGCGCCCCATTATAAAGAGTGCACCCCTTTATACAGAGTGCGCCCCATTATACAGAGTGCGCCCCATTATACAGAGTGCGCCCCATTATACAGAGTGCGCCCCATTATACAGATTGTGCCACATTATACAGAGTGCGCCCCATTATACAGTGTGCCCCATTATACAGAGTGCGCCCCATTATACAGAACACGCCCCATTATACATATATATCTATCTCATATCTATCTATCTCATATCTATCTATCTATCTATCTCATATCTATCTCATATCTATCTATCTCATATCTATCTATCTATCTATCTCATATCTATCTATCTCATATCTATCTATCTCATATCTATCTATCTCATATCTATCTATCTATCTCATATCTATCTCATATCTATCTATCTATCTATCTCATATCTATCTATCTATCTATCTCATATCTATCTATCTATCTATCTATCTCATATCTATCTATCTCATATCTATCTATCTCATATCTATCTATCTCATATCTATCTATCTATCTATCTCATATCTATCTATCTATCTATCTCATATCTATCTATCTATCTCATATCTATCTATCTATCTATCTCATATCTATCTATCTCATATCTATCTATCTCATATCTATCTATCTCATATCTATCTCATATCTATCTATCTCATATCTATCTATCTAGCTCATATCTATCTATCTCATATCTATCTATCTCATATCTATCTATCTATCTCATATCTATCTCATATCTATCTATCTATCTCATATCTATCTATCTCATATCTATCTCATATCTATCTATCTATCTCATATCTATCTCATATCTTTCTATCTCATATCTTTCTATCTCATATCTATCTCATATCTATCTATCTTTCTCATATCTTTCTATCTCATATCTATCTATCTATCTATCTATCATTCTAAGGCTGTGTTACCACGTTGCCACAATTTATCATTATTTGTGAAATTATGGTAAAGATTGTGCAAATCCCGGTAAAAATGCAAAATTTTTGGTCATTTGCCGCAAAAACGCAGCGTTGACGTGTGAGCACAGCCTTAGATGTGTGTTTCCCTTTCTTTTCTCTCCCAGTGCGGATCCCGCAGTCGCGCAGCGCCGTATACAGCCGTGCAGAGCGCCATAATACCCCGGAGATGACAGTAATGGCCACTTGTACAAATGATCGTCTTAAGAGCCGCACGTTTTCCGGATGTGGCCCTGCGGCCTCTGGATTTATGGCGGTGACATCTGCAGGAGACGGCGCTGTCACTAATGTGTCCCAACCCCGACATATCTCGCCGCGCTGACAACGGAATAGAGCGCTCAGCGGGGAAGCATTACGTGAGATCTGGCAGAATTCAATAACATCTGTCTCCTTTACTGTCCCCGGCGAGCGGAGAAGAGCGGCGCCGGTGACCATCATTCTTCCTTTTCTCTCTATTTAGATCAGTGGTCTCCAACCTGTGGACCTCCAGATGTTGCAAAACTACAACTACCAGCATGCCCGGACAGCCAACGGCTGTCCGGGCATGCTGGGAGTTGTAGTTTTGCAACATCTGGAGGTCCGCAGGTTAAAGACCACCGATTTAGACCAATAAAACCTCAGGTCTTCGGATAACAGGGACTGACATACAACATCTTCCAAATCAGAACGAAAAACGTGAAGACTGATGACATCTGCCCATAGGTGGCGCTATTGTGAACCTTTTATAGGTGTTAATGATCATCGATATATAGGGGTTCTCCGCTCTGCCTGATCATTTTTATATTAGCGGGGTTCTGTCATCTGTGTTGATCCTAGTGATCGCTGACGATTGTTCATTTTCCCTACAGCGCCATTACAGGGGAAATTAAGTATTACATGTTGCGAATAAAATCAATGTGTGATCAGAGCAGTGTTTTTCAACCAGTGTGCCTCCAGCTGTTTCAAAACGACAACTCCTAGCATGCCTGGGCATGACCAGAGTATAGAGGAATTGTTACAGTCGTCATACGTGTACTATCTATATATTTAACATTACAAGTTTCCTCATGGGTGTGGCTTTTAGCAATCCAGAAGGAGGTGTGGTCATCAGATTCCCACCCCCCAGTTTCCAGATTAAGGGTTTGAGACCGGTCATTTAAAAATCCAATGGGGGATGTTCAAGGAGTAGCTTGTCTCCATGAGTAAGCTTCCAAACTGGAGTATGGAATCATAAAAGCTATGCAATGCTCCATGGGAAAGAGTATGCAAAGTAGTTCTCCTCCTGAGAGAAAACAGCTAGCTCTCCGCTGCCACCTATTGGAGGCAGCAATCCTTCAAGTCAATGTTCGACCCTTAAAGAGCCTTGAAACCTGACTGAAGATGGTATGCCAAGCCAGACATTATGCCCATAGTCCCATGATAAAGGCCTCCCAGCTAGTCAGCTAATACCCTGTTCTGTTCTAATGTGGGGCAATAACCCAATGACAGCAAATCAGCATAAATTCCTCAGTCATGTTTCAAGGCTTTTTAAGGGTTGAATTTTGATTCAGGGGGATGCCTTCTTCAATAGGTGGCAGTAGAGAGCAGGGGTAACTTTCCATGGGAGAGATTCTGATTTGTCTTATAATCCCCTGTCAGATTTCAAGGCTTCTTGAGGGTTGAAGTTTAACTCAGAGGGATGTTTCCTTCAATAGGAAGGAGGAGAGCAGGCTATATTCCTTCTGGAGGATAGCTACTTTGTATTTGAAATTTAAATTGAAGATTTAGGGTAGCTAGTGCTACCATAAAAAAGGTTTAGGCCCAGACCCAGGCCCAGCAGCATCAGTAAACCATATATTGGCTGAATGACACAGCCTGGAATTGGCTGAAGCATCAGGAGACCATATAGTGTCTGAATGGCACAGCCTGGAGTTGGCAGCAGCATGAGTAGACACTAGGGCTTCACAATCCCTAAGATTAAAAGACGAATTTTGAAATTTAAATTGAAGATTTAGGGTAGCTAGTGCTACCATAAACATTTTTTAGGCCCAGACAGACCCAGGCCAGTGTCATTTAGCCACTATATGGTCTCCTCATGCTGCCAACACATCCAGGCTGTGTCATTCAGCCACTATATGGTCTCCTCATGCTGCCGCCAACTCCAGGCTGTGTCATTCAGCCACTATATGGTCTCCTCATGCTGCCAACACCTCCATACTGTGTCATTCAGCCACTATATGGTGTCCTCATTCTGCCAACACCTCCACGTTGTGTCATTCAGCCACTATATGGTCTCCTCATGCTGCCAACATGCCCACACTGTGTCATTCAGCCACTATATGGTCTCCTCATGCTGCCAACACCTCCAAGCTGTGCCATTCAGCCACTATATGGTGTCCTCATGCTGCCAACACCTCCACGCTATGCCGTTCAGCCACTATATGGTCTCCTCATGCTACCAACACCTCCAGGCTGTGTCATTCAGCCACTATATGGTGTCCTCATGCTGCCAACACCTCCACGCTATGCCATTCAGCCACTATATGGTGTCCTCATGCTGCCAACACCTCCATGCTGTGCCATTCAGCCACTATATGGTGTTCTCATGCTGATGCCACCTCCACGCTGTGTCATTCAGCCACTATATGGTGTCCTCATGCTAATGCCACCACCACGCTGTGTCATTCAGCCACTATATGGTCTCCTGATGCTGCCAACACCTCCACACTGTGCCATTCAGCCACTATATGGTGTCCTCATGCTGCCAACACCTCCACGCTATGCCATTCAGCCACTATATGGTCTCCTCATGCTGCCAACACCTCCAGGCTGTGTCATTCAGCCACTATATGGTCTCCTCATGCTGCCAACACCTCCAGGCTGTGTCATTCAGCCACTATATGGTGTCCTCATGCTGCCAACACCTCCACGCTGTGTCATTCAGTCACTATATGGTCTCCTCATGCTGCCAACACCTCCACACTGTGTCATTCAGCCACTATATGGTCTCCTCATGCTGCCAACACCTCCACGCTGTGTCATTCAGCCACTATACAGTCTCCTCATGCTGCCAACACCTCCACGCTGTGTCATTCAGCCACTATACAGTCTCCTCATACTAATGTCACCTCCACGCTGTGCCATTCAGCCACTATATGGTCTCCTCATGCTGCCAACACCTCCAGGCTGTGTCATTCAGCCACTATATGGTCTCCTCATGCTGCCAACTCCTCCAGGCTGTGTCATTCAGCCACTATACAGTCTCCTCATGCTGCCAACACCTCCACGCTGTGCCATTCAGCCACTATATGGTCTCCTCATGCTGCCAACACCTCCACGCTGTGTCATTCAGCCACTATATGGTGTCCTCATGCTGCCAACACCTCCACGCTGTGTCATTCAGTCACTATATGGTCTCCTCATGCTGCCAACACCTTCACGCTGTGTCATTCAGCCACTATATGGTCTCCTCTGTCATTGTGCTGCTGTGCAGCAGTGATTCTAAGAGCGATGCCGGTAATCTGCATGTTATTCTGAATAACAGTATTATTTCACTACCCCAGCACACTCCATATGCGTTTTAGGACACAGCAAAGTGTTCTATACCCCTATAGAGGCTGTATGTAGGCTAGAAATAGCCTTTTTTAATATAGATTTGCCGCAAATAAATTCGTATAGGAACCAAATTTTGAAGGAAAATTCCCCAAATCGGCCGAATCAAGTGTTATTCTAAGAAGCAACAAGACAAATAGCCCAGATAATGGGCTGCACCATAATGGGCCGCACGATCCTCTGTGTCCTTGAGGAACAGAATGAGAGAAACTTTAGTGATTCCTCTGATGGTGGAAAATACAGGATTTTTTTTTTTTTATTATTGTGAGAAAAAAAAAAACATTACTGGCGGATGGAGATGGAAACATTACATTACCGTTCATTTCTTACAGGTCAACAACGCCGTCCTTGACGCGTGGAAAATGCTAATGTTTTGAAATCTTTAGAATTAGTACACGATGGAAATGTTTTACAGGAAAAAAACATTACATCATTCTCTACTCAGACCAAAGGGTTAATGTTAAGTCAGGTTTTCACTCCAATAGAAACAGCTGTCTACAGATGGGTATTCTTACCTCTGGCTTGGCTAACATTCCCAGTCATGTTCTAAGACTCCTAGTTGGAGTGAAACACTAACATTAAAGGGGTACTCTGGTGGAAAACAATTATTATTTTTTTTATATCAACTGGTTCCTAAATGTTAAACAGATTTGTAAATTACTTTTATATAAAAAATCTTAATCCTTCAAGTACTTATCAGCTGCTGTATGCTCCACAGGAAGTTGTGTAGTTTTTTCCAGTCTGACCACAGTGCTCTCTTCTGACACCTCTGTCCGTGTCAGGAACTGTCCAGAGCAGGAGCAAATCCCCATAGCAAACCTTTCCTGCTCTGGACAGTTCCTGACATGGACAGGGGTGTCAGAAGAGAGCACTGTGGTCAGACTGGAAAGAACTACACAACTTCCTCTGGAGCATACAGCAGCTGATAAGTACTGTAAGATTTCAAAATAGAAGTGATTTACAAACCTGTTTAACTTTTTTGCACCAGTTGACTTAAAAAAATGTGTTTTCCACCAGAGTACCCCTTTAAGGGAGCACTGGAATAGGTGGAGAGAGAGCTGCTTTGCATATCCTTTCTTCACAGAATTCCCAGTGGAACATGAACGGCCTATAAGTCTTAACATGGCTTTATGACACTCTCCTTAAGGATTAACATTAACCCTTGAGACTCACAATGATAATCCTCTCAACAGTCATCCAGCACTCTATTCTGTGCTGATGAGAGGTAATATTACCGAAACAGCTGTCTGCAGATGGATAGACTTTTCTACTGGAGAGATTTCTGGCTCGCCATACATTCCCAGTGATGTTCTAAGACTTCTAGTACAAGTGACACTGACTTTAAAGGAAAGCTACTTGGAAATGGGGGCGTGAGAGAGCTGCTTTGCATATTTATTCTTTACACCTTGTGTAGTTCATTTTTTTTTTTTTATTAGAATGTCCCACCCACCTTAACACAGTTAATTGGTCTCAGGGTTCTCTGTTGTTGGAACCCACCATTATTAGCTGCATAAAGGCATAACGTGTTTGGTTCCTCAGCAGCGCCTCCACAGGTGGAACGAAGCATTACAAGTTTCCCAGTGAGAACAATGAGTCATCTGTGCAATATGAAGACATGTTTGGTCTCCAATACACAATTCTTATAAACACTCTCGGCTTCACCTAGTCCTAAACGGCAGGACCTGATTCTATATAGTGGGAAATATTTGACAAGGGGTTTGCTAAACCAGACAATACTATAAGGGAGTTTTCTAAAGGGGTAGAAATAAAATTTATATAGCTTGAAACACAATTATAATCATACAGGGAGACCCCCCCCCCCCCCCCCCCTCCTATGGTGTAATGTCCGTTTTTGTGTTTTTGAATTTTTCTGTTTTGGTGTCTATTCAGACCCTAGTTTTGTGCCTATATCGGCTTTCTTTGCTATTCTCCCTGGCCGGGGAATAGTTAATGCTCTGAGCCAAGTGCAACTCAGGTGTGGCTATTTTAACCCGAGCTCTCCTGCACTTTTGGGCATTTGGGCATTTAAAGGGGTATTCCGGGCAAATTTTTTTTATCCCCCATCCAAAGGATAGGGGATAAGATGTCTGATCGTGGGGGGCCCGCTGCTGAGAACCCCCCGTGATCTCCCTGCAGCACCCGCATTCGATGCGAGAACTGCGTCTCTAGTTTCGGAAACCAGGTTTCCAGGACTGGGGATGTGATGTCACGCCACGCCCCCTCCATTCATGTCTATGGGAGGGAGCGTGGGGATAAAATATTTTTGCCCGGAATACCCCTTTAGGCTACTCTGACTATGGCTGTTTTAGTCTATGTCTGTTTATATTTGAGTTTTACCATGGTTTAATATTCCTGTTTTATATAGATTTTAGTCTGCTTGGTTTTTAGGACATTTGTTGGTTTTTAGGATTATGTATGTGTTACGCCGAGTGCTCCGGATCCCCGCTCCTCCCCGGAGCGCTCACGGCGTCTCTCTCCCTGCAGCGCCCCGGTCGGTCCCGCTGACCGGGAGCGCTGCACTGTCATGGCCGTCGGGGATGCGATTCGCACAGCGGGACGCGCCCGCTTGCGAATCGCGTCCCAAGTCACTTACCTGTCCCGGTCCCCGGCTGTCATGCTCTGGCGCGCGCGGCTCCGCTCTCTAGGGCGCGCGCGCGCCAGCTCTCTAGATTTAAAGGGCCAGTGCACCAATGATGGTGCCTGGCCCAATCTTCCCAATTAGCTTGATTAGTTTCCACCTGTGCACTCCCTACTTATACCTCACTTCCCCTGCACTCCCTCGCCGGATCTTGTTGCCCTTGTGCCTAGTGAAAGCGTTCCCTTGTGTGTTCCTAGCCTGTGTTCCAGACCTCCTGCCGTTGCCCCTGACTACGATCCTTGCTGCCTGCCCTGACCTTCTGCTACGTCCGACCTTGCTCTTGCCTTATCCCTTGTACCATGCCTATCTCAGCAGTCAAAGAGGTTGAGCCGTTGCCGGTGGATACGACCTGGTTGCTACCGCCGCTGCAAGACCATCCCGCTTTGCGGCGGGCTCTGGTGAAAACCAGTAGCTACTTAGAACCGGTCCACACACACGGTCCACGCCAAACCCTCTCTGACACAGAGGATCCACCTCCAGCCTGCCGATCCGTGACAGTAGATCCGGCCATGGATTCCGCTGAGGTGCCGCTGTCAAGTCTTGCCGACATTTCCACGGTGATTGCCCAGCAATCCTTAATGATCACCCAACGAAATCACCAGCTGGCATACTTGACCACCGTGACACAGCAACTTCAGTCACAGATACAGCAGCTGCTGCCGCAGATACAGCAACTTCAGTCACAGACACAGCAGCTGCAACTGCAACAACCATCTCCTCCGCCGGCTCCTGCAACTCCTCCGCAGCGACCGGCCGCTCCTAACCCCTGCTTGTCCCTGCCGGACAAATTTGATGGGGACTCTAGACTCTGCCGTGGTCTCCTGCCTGGGAAGGCCCTGCCATGTGCCACACCGCCCGGAGCACCTCTCTCACAGTATCCTTTGCAATCCACCCCTGTGCCTCCCGCCGAGGAGGCTATGCAAGTGGATCGGTCCCGTCTGACCCCTGAAGAGAGGACTCGCCGCAGGAAGAAAGAAGATTTACTTCTATACTGCACTGTGCGTTACCGCACAGAACCCCTGCTCTTGAGCATGGAACTTTTTGTTTTGCCCAAATGCTCCTCTGAAGTCCTCCTCGGTCTGCCATGGCTCCAACCCCCATCCTCTGCCCTTGTCTGGACCTCCGGGGAGATCGGGAGCTGGGGTGCTTCTTGCTACAGAAAGTGCCTCACGTCTGCTCCCAGTCCCGTCAGTCAAGCCTCTGTGTCTCCCCCTTTACCTGGCCTCCCCAAGGCCTGTCTGGACTATGCTGTGTCTCCTCCTCACGGCTCCCGTCCTGTTGACACTCTGCCCCGTGCCGGGCTTGACCCTCTTCCCTCCCTCCCCACCCCCACGCCTTCTTGTGTGCCCGCTGTTGATGTGGTTTCCCGGGGCTTCGCCACCATCTGGAAGAAGACTCTGAAATTCCTCATGCTGGCCTCATCCTGGGTGAAGAAGCTTGCCGGGAGAAAGAGAAGAGCTCCTCCTATTTTTGTGTGGCTCTCCGCCAAGTATTTCGGCTTCCGTGTCCCCAGTTTTTATCTCGGACCACGTTATCTTGGACCCTTTGTACTTGAGTGCTCAGAGGAGAGATCTTGGGAACCTGAGGACAACATCCTGGACAAAAGTCTTATCCTCAGGTTCTCCGGCTCCAAGAAGAGGGGGAGACCCAAGGGGGGGGGTACTGTTACGCCGAGCGCTCCGGGTCCCCGCTCCTCCCCGGAGCGCTCACGGCGTCTCTCTCCCTGCAGCGCCCCGGTCGGTCCCGCTGACCGGGAGCGCTGCACTGTCATGGCCGTCGGGGATGCGATTCGCACAGCGGGACGCGCCCGCTTGCGAATCGCGTCCCAAGTCACTTACCTGTCCCGGTCCCCGGCTGTCATGCTCTGGCGCGCGCGGCTCCGCTCTCTAGGGCGCGCGCGCGCCAGCTCTCTAGATTTAAAGGGCCAGTGCACCAATGATGGTGCCTGGCCCAATCTTCCCAATTAGCTTGATTAGTTTCCACCTGTGCACTCCCTACTTATACCTCACTTCCCCTGCACTCCCTCGCCGGATCTTGTTGCCCTTGTGCCTAGTGAAAGCGTTCCCTTGTGTGTTCCTAGCCTGTGTTCCAGACCTCCTGCCGTTGCCCCTGACTACGATCCTTGCTGCCTGCCCTGACCTTCTGCTACGTCCGACCTTGCTCTTGCCTTATCCCTTGTACCATGCCTATCTCAGCAGTCAAAGAGGTTGAGCCGTTGCCGGTGGATACGACCTGGTTGCTACCGCCGCTGCAAGACCATCCCGCTTTGCGGCGGGCTCTGGTGAAAACCAGTAGCTACTTAGAACCGGTCCACCAACACGGTCCACGCCAAACCCTCTCTGACACAGAGGATCCACCTCCAGCCTGCCGATCCGTGACAGTATGTCTGTTCTGCTTTACCTTGTGATATCTTTGTCTGTGTTCACACTGTGAGTTTTGTGCCTGTATTCCTGTTTAGAGTCCTGACCTGTATTCCTCCATGTTTTGGAATTTGGCTTTTGTGGAGTCTGTTCAGACTCATCCGGTTCTCTGTCTAGTGTTCCATGAATTATATTTCTGTTTCCTTCTAGGCCATTATCCTGATCACACTGTGTAGTGTGCCTGCTCGATAGAAATCGATCTTGATTTATTATTAATTTCCCTCCATGTTTGGAGTGGGGAGTCTAGTTTTGTGTCCCAGTGTGAACAGTGTTCTATGTTTACCTGACCTGTGTGGTGTTTTACATTCAGTTCATCCCCTGCATCTCCTGGTTTCTGCTGTATACTTGTTCCATGCATATTCTTGTTCATTTATTCATGTCTGCCATTTATCTTGGTTCTGGTTTCTGAACTGTATGTTGTACGCTATATCCTGCCCTGTTAGTATTTATATCCTGCCCGGTTTATCTGTTCTGGTTTTTGTATTCCTCTTTCGTTTCTGACCTGTCCCCGACATGTACTGTATATTAGTGTACTTCTACGCCCACTGCACTTTAGCACAGGGAGCGACCAGCTCCAAGTTGCCGATCCACCGTTTAGGGTGGATGGCAAGTAGGCAGGGAAAATTTTTCTAGGGTCAGTTTAGGGCTCACTCTCCCTTTCCACCCCCGGTCATGACATGTGGGCTGTAAAAATCTAAAATCTACTTTACTTGCAGTACCCCTCCTGACCACCTGGAGTGCTGTTTATTGAAAATATGTCTTAGATTATGGTGTAACTTCCCTTTAACAACAGTATTAAGTGCAGAAAATGGCTCTCTTGCTCCACAGATGATGCAGATGTAACATTTCTAAGTAAATAGTCACCTTTAGCTCTGCTGTATCCTGTATTGCACGGAATTGAACCTTGTATTTCCATCGATATGTTCACATTTGCTTTCAGAGTCCATTAGATCTGAGGAGTGCACGCTGCCATGAAACATTTTCTAGTATTCCCATCAGGAATCAGTAGTCGTGAAGGTTGTTTATTGACATAAAGGGTATATACGGACTTCCCAGAGCCGCATTAATCTTCATTAGAAGGTCTGTAATAAAAATGCATCATGAATATTGAGAAGTTCTGCAAATCTGTTGGTGCCGAATTTGTACATTCGTTCTATTCGTTAAATTGAAGGAAAACGTTTTTTGCAACTTTTTGCAACAGCGGTCGCGCCCCCTTCCCATAGACTTTCGTTGAGGGGGCGGGCGTGACATCACGAGGGGGCCGGGCGTGACATCACGCCCGGCGGACGCGAACACGGAAGCCCGCACACAGCGTTCGGAGTACTGAACTTCCAGATGCTGCGTGCGGAGCTCCGAAAGGCAGGGCAGCGCACAACCCCTTTAAACAGATTTCTAAATTACTTCTCTTAAAAAATCTTAATCCTTCTGTCATGTTTGTCTTGGTCTGTGTTCAGACATGGCTATTGGATTTGTGTTTTAACAGTGATATGTTCCCCGGTCAGGGAATAGTTAAAGCCTTTGGCTTTCGATCCAATAGCTCTTAGGGTGTATCTACATAAGGTGAGCCCAGTCTAGCTTCTGGGCTGGTGATTACATATCGACATCTTGACTTCTGTCTTACTGCTAACAAGCTTGAAATGCTGCTATGGAGCTTTTGGTGAAACACTCCTTGTTTGAGCTTTTAATCTACTATCTCTGTCTTAGCATGCACCTTGCATTTATCTTTGATATGTTCTGGGCTTTTACCCATGGTTAGAAAGCATGCTCATAGTAGATTTTAATCCGTGTTTGTATAGTCGGTTTTTAGGGTTTGTATGTCCTTTCTGCTATGTATCTGTTCACACTGTGTTTTCTCTTGTATCCGTTTTCTGTGTTTCTATAACTAGATATCCCTGTTACCAGTCCATGGGGACTCTGGGAGATTTATCCTGTGTCTACTGGAGGTTTTCTGAGGGATTGCGATTATTCCTGTCTTGTGTTCAGTGTGAACAGTGTTCTATAATTATATCCTGTTGTATCCGTTTTTCTGAGTTGTAACTTGTCATCCCTGTTACCAGTCCATGGGGACTCTGGGAGATTGATCCTGTGTCTACTAGAGGTTTTCTGAGGGATTGCGATTATTCCTGTTTAGCAATAGATTCCGTTTACCTTTGTGTGGGGGACTGGAGTCTGTTTAGTCTGTGGAGTCTGTTTAGACTCATCCATTTCCCTGTCTTGTCTTTAGTGTGAACAGTGTTTTATAATCTGGAGTCTTTGTTGACTCATCCGTTTCCTTGTCTGGAGTTTTGAACTTGATATGTTTATTAGTTCGTTATTTAGATCTTTGCAGTTTTTGTACATGCACTGATCATAGAGTACATGATCACTTAGCTAGTGTTTTCCTCTGTGCTTTACCATTGGTCTATAGTGTCCTCTGTGCAGCTCACTGATCTGTGTCCTCTGAACTTAAAGTTATTATAGAGTTCTATGTTCCTGTTATGTTTCTGGTTTGTGACCAACTATTTATTTATGGGTGTTTTTAAGGCCATTGCACTTTAGCTCAGGGAGGGACCGGCGCCCAGTTGTCGATCCACCATTTAAGGTGGATGGGCAAGTAGGCAGGAAGAGATGTTTTAGGGTCAGTTTAGGGCCAGTACTTAGCTTCTGTATGCTCTACAGGAAGTTATTTTCTTTTTGTATTTACTTTCTGTCTGACCACAGTGCTCTCTGCTGACACCTCTGTCCCTCTCAGGAACTGTCCAGAGCAGGAGAGGTTTGCTATGGGGATTTGTTCCTACTCTGGACAGTTCCTACATGGACAGAGGTGTCAGCAGAGAGCACTGTGGTCAGACTGGAAAAAAGAACTATACAAATTCCTGTGGAGCACACAGCAGCTGATAAGTATTGGAAGGATTAAGATTTTTATATAGAAGTAATTTACAAATATTTACTACTTCCTGGCACCATTTGATTTGAAAAAGGTTTTTTTTTCCAGCGGAGTACCCCTTTAAGAGATTAGGAAAATATTTATTATTCTATATAATTTATTTGCCAAGAACTTATTTAAAAACATTTAGTTTTCTTCGGAATATGAATAACTTTTTTTTTCTTTGTTGTTATTTGTAATCTCGATTACTCTTTTAGCCATTTCGTATCATAAATACGTGTATAAAAAAAGGAGCTGTAAACACTTATTTTTATTTAAATAAAAAAATGCATAAATCTATATAATTTTTTGTCAACAATTGATTGAAAAATATTTCGTTTTTTTTCGGAGTGTGCCTTTAAATTGTGGCAAAGGGCTTAGAGGCAAGTATCTTGGAGGACATATTTTTATTTATTTTTAGTTGGAATTTTTTTATGTTTTAATATGCTTTACTAAGATTGAAGATAAGAAATGTATTTTTTTATTTTTTTCTAAAAAGTATACAATTTTACATATTTTTTACTACTCTAAGGCTAGGTTCACACTGTGGAATTTCTGGGCAGATTTTTTCCGGATATCGAGTCCTAGTGCCGCTGGCTCGATCTCCGGCAGAAATTCTGCCCAGAAATTCTGCAGTGTGAACCTAGCCTAAGGGTCTAATCACACCGCAGAAATTCCGCCTTAAATTAAAGCCCATAGACTTCTATGGGATTCTGCACTCCCATTCACACTTCTGAATTTCCGCTTCCGGAAATTCAGAAGTGTGAATGGGAGTGCAGAATCCCATAGAAGTCTATGGGCTTTAATTTGAGGGGAAATTCCGCAAGCGGAAACTCAGAAGTGTGAATGGGGGTGCGGAATCCCATAGAAGTCTATGGACTTTAATTTGAGGTGGAATTCTGCAAGCAGAAATTCTGCTGTGTGAATAGACCCTTAGGGTGGGTTCACACTACGTAATTCACATGGAATTCCATGAGCGGAATTTCGCGAACGGAATTACGTGCTGTGAACATAAACATCACTGTGAATGGGTTTCCGTGAGACCCGTTCACACTGCGGAATTTCAGTGGTGGACAAATTAGCCGCTGAAATTGTTCAGCACAAAGAAAGAACATGTTCATTCTTTTGGGGGGAACTCCGCGAACACTGCATAGCCGTCAATGGTGATGGCACAGTGCCGCGCGGTCCTACCGTCGAAGTATTGCGGCAGCGGCTGTGAGAATGGAATCTCCGCTCACGGAATTCTGCAAGCGGAGATTTTGTTCATAATCCGTAGTGTGAACATACCCTAAGGCTGGGTTCGCCCTGCAGAATTTCTGCAGCAGATTGAGCCGGCGGCGCGAGGACCGAGCACACTGCATTGCTGCCCCAATAGACGGCAATGCATTTCTGGGTGGATCTTTTGGGAGATCTGCTCAGAAATGCATTGCCATCTATGGGGATGGCAATGTAGTCCGCGCGGTCCCAGCGCCGCCGCCTCAATCTCTGGCAGAAACTCTTGCCTTGGGCTAGGTTCACACTATGGAATCTCTGGGCAGAATTTCTGCTAGAGATTTAGCTGTAGGCACTAGGACCGCGCCAACTGCACTGCCATCCCCATAGACGGAAATGCATTTCTGAGTGGATCTTTTGGGAGATCTGCTCGGAAATGCATTGCCATCTATGGCGATGGCAATGTAGTCCGCGCGGTCCTAGTGCCGCCGCCTCGATCTCCGGCAGAAATTCTGCCCAGAAATTCCACAGTGTGAACCCAGCCTAAGGGTACGTTCACACGAGCGGATTTAACGCGTATTTTACGCTGCGGATCCGCTGGTGAAGGCCCCGCTCTATGCTGTCATTATCTCTGCCTGCTCGTAGCGGCAATACGCCATGACGTGCTGACACACTGCAGCGATGTGCGCGGCGTACTCGCACATCGCGGCGGCTCTAACTGCTCTGAGCTAGGCAAAGAGCTCCCGCGATGTGCAAGTATACTGCGACTCGCACATCGCAGTGTGTCTGCTCGTAGCGGTGTATTACCGCTATGAGCAGGCACATGTAAAGACAGCATAGAGCGGGGCCTTCACCAGCAGATCCGCAGCGAAAATCCGCTCGTGTGAACGTACCCTTAGGATATGTTCACACAGCAGAATTTACACGGGGAATTCGGCTGGAAATTTCGCCGTCATTTAATGCCAATTGATTCGAATGAGATTCCACTGTCCCATTTAGACAGCAGAATTTCCATCGCAAAAAAATCTGCTTTCCGCAGTCCGCTAAAATTTAAGACCAGTCTTATATCTTGCGGAATTCTGCGGCAGATTCCAATTGAAAACAGGGCTTAAATTTTGGCTTATTCTGAGAGAACATAAAACTTGCCGCAATTCTGGCAGAATTCCGCCATTCTTGCTGAACATAATTTCTGCGGAATAGTGGAAATTGCGCAGTGTAAACATAACCTAAAAGCAAAGAGATAAGAAAATTAGATTATGCAAAATTAATGATTTAAAAAAAAAAGTGTAAAATAAATAATTCAGATGATTAATTAAAACAGATGAATTAAACTACAGATCTGCGGCTTCTTTTCCCCTTCGTTCTCGCTTCGTAATTGATTGGAGACGTTTTTTCTAACGAGCGGTAATGAAACAATCAGTTTACTTTCTCTGCCAACATCTGATCTGCGCAGGAAGCGGCGGCGCATCAATATCTCCGTCCTCCCGCTCCTTGATTATGTATGACCCGACCCTCAGGAATCACAAATGAACCCTCTGTAGATTTAACTCATCATCGTCTTGTAATAGTCGTTAGCGTAAGATGATAGCGGGAAGGAGGTAATGAATTGTTACTTATTATCCGGCTCAGATACTTAATCTAACGTCTGATTGGATGAAGATCCTCCAGGGCCACATTAGGTTTTACTTAATCATTGGGTCTACGAGAGATGTTATGTCTGAGCAGCAAGGACGGCAATGGAGTATATCCCATCTACAGTGTATATAAACAAGAGGAGGAGGACTGCAGTATTATAGCAGTTATATTCTTGTATATATGAGCGGTATTATAGTAGTTATATTCTTGTATATAGGAGCAGTATTATAGTAGTTATATTCTTGTATATAGGAGGCAGTATTATAGTAGTTATATTCTTGAATATAGGAGCAGTATTATAGTAGTTATATTCTTGTATATAGGAGCAGTATTATAGTAGTTATATTCTTGTATATAGGAGCAGTATTATAGGAGTTATATTCTTGAATATAGGAGCAGTATTATAGTAGTTATATTCTTGTATATAGGAGCAGTATTATAGTAGTTATATTCTTGTATATAGGAGCAGTATTATAGTAGTTATATTCTTGTATATAGGAGCAGTATTATAGTAGTTATATTCTTGTGTATATAGGAGCAGTATTATAGTAGTTATATTCTTGTATATAGGAGCAGTATTATAGTAGTTATATTCTTGTGTATATAGGAGGCAGTATTATAGTAGTTATATTCTTGTATATAGGAGGCAGTATTATAGTAGTTATATTCTTGTATATAGGAGCAGTATTATAGTAGTTATATTCTTGTATATAGGAGCAGTATTATAGTAGTTATATTCTTGTATATAGAAGCAGTATTATAGTAGTTATAGTCTTGTATATAGGGGCAGTATTATAGTAGTTATATTCTTGTATATAGGAGCAGTATTATAGTAGTTATATTCTTGTATATAGGAGCAGTATTATAGTAGTTATATTCTTGTATATAGAAGCAGTATTATAGTAGTTATAGTCTTGTATATTGGAGCAGCATTATAGTAGTTATATTCTTGTATATAGAAGCAGTATTATAGTAGTTATATTCTTGTATATAGGGGCAGTATTATAGTAGTTATATTCTTGTATATAGGAGCAGTATTATAGTAGTTATATTCTTGTATATAGGAGCAGTATCATAGTAGTTATATTCTTGTATATAGGAGCAGTATTATAGTGGTTATATTCTTGTATATAGGGGCAGTATTATAGTAGTTATATTCTTGTATATAGGAGCAGTATTATAGTAGTTATATTCTTGTATATAGGGGCAGTATTATAGTAGTTATATTCTTGTATATAGGAGGCAGTATTACAGTAGTTATGTTCTTGTATATAGGAGCAGTATTATAGTAGTTATATTCTTGTATATAGGAGGCAGTATTATAGTAGTTATATTCTTGTATATAGGAGCAGTATAGTAGTTATATTCTTGTATATAGGAGCAGTATTATAGTAGATATATTCTTGTATATAGGAGCAGTATCATAGTAGATATATTCTTGTATATAGGAGCAGTATTATAGTAGTTATATTCTTGTATATAGGAGGCAGTATTATAGTAGATATATTCTTGTATATAGGAGCAGTATTATAGTAGTTATATTCTTGTATACAGGAGCAGTATTATAGTAGTTATATTCTTGTATATAGGAGCAGTATTATAGTAGTTATATTCTTGTATATAGGAGCAGTATTATAGTAGTTATATTCTTGTATATAGGAGCAGTATTATAGTAGTTATATTCTTGTATATAGGAGCAGTATTATAGTAGTTATATTCTTGTAGATAGGAGCAGTATTATAGTAGTTATATTCTTGTATATAGGAGCAGTATTATAGTAGTTATATTCTTGTATATAGGAGCAGTATTATAGTAGTTATATTCTTGTGTATATAGGAGCAGTATTATAGTAGTTATATTCTTGTATATAGGAGCAGTATTATAGTAGTTATATTCTTGTGTATATAGGAGGCAGTATTATAGTAGTTATATTCTTGTATATAGGAGGCAGTATTATAGTAGTTATATTCTTGTATATAGGAGCAGTATTATAGTAGTTATATTCTTGTATATAGGAGCAGTATTATAGTAGTTATATTCTTGTATATAGAAGCAGTATTATAGTAGTTATAGTCTTGTATATAGGGGCAGTATTATAGTAGTTATATTCTTGTATATAGGAGCAGTATTATAGTAGTTATATTCTTGTATATAGGAGCAGTATTATAGTAGTTATATTCTTGTATATAGGAGCAGTATTATAGTAGTTATATTCTTGTATATAGAAGCAGTATTATAGTAGTTATAGTCTTGTATATTGGAGCAGCATTATAGTAGTTATATTCTTGAATATAGAAGCAGTATTATAGTAGTTATATTCTTGTATATAGGGGCAGTATTATAGTAGTTATATTCTTGTATATAGGAGGCAGTATTACAGTAGTTATGTTCTTGTATATAGGAGCAGTATTATAGTAGTTATATTCTTGTATATAGGAGGCAGTATTATAGTAGTTATATTCTTGTATATAGGAGCAGTATAGTAGTTATATTCTTGTATATAGGAGCAGTATTATAGTAGATATATTCTTGTATATAGGAGCAGTATCATAGTAGATATATTCTTGTATATAGGAGCAGTATTATAGTAGTTATATTCTTGTATATAGGAGGCAGTATTATAGTAGATATATTCTTGTATATAGGAGCAGTATTATAGTAGTTATATTCTTGTATATAGGAGCAGTATTATAGTAGTTATATTCTTGTATATAGGAGGCAGTATTATAGTAGATATATTCTTGTATATAGGAGCAGTATTATAGTAGTTATATTCTTGTATATAGGAGCAGTATTATAGTAGTTATATTCTTGTATATAGGAGCAGTATTATAGTAGTTATATTCTTGTATATAGGAGCAGTATTATAGTAGTTATATTCTTGTATATAGGAGGCAGTATTATAGTAGTTATATTCTTGTATATCGGAGCAGTATCATAGTAGATATATTCATGCATATAGGGGGCAGTATTATATCCTTGTCATCTCTATTCCCTCACACTTTTTAGTTTTCTGGAGAAGTCATTGTCCTGTACTTTATTTGGTGACCTGCAGTGAACCCTCCATATTTTGGGAGAACATTATAATGATGTGACGGCTCTTACAGACTGAATTGCCATTTTCTATGTTATGGTTCCTTCATGTCTCTGGACTCTGCTTTGCTGAGATTTAATACACTTATTTTTCGCTGTATGCGCCTCCGAGGTTATTAGATGTTTTCTGGAAGCGGCTGAGAACTTTCCCCTCTTTGTTGTTGAAGTCTTTGCTGCACTAAACTACTGAACAACAAAACATCTATACAGAATATTTGACCGCCATTAGACCGAGAATTGTATACATGGGGTTGTTTACTTTCCTGCTCAATGATGCAATGTATCACCCTGCTCTGTGTATCACCTCCAGCTCTATCTGTATACTGCTGCTGCTATCTCTATGGCATCAGGATATATAGTAGTTATAGACCTCCTCTCCCAGCTCTATCTGTATACTGCTGTTGTTATCTCTATGGCATCAGGATATATAGTAGTTATACACCTCCTCTCCCAGCTCTATCAGTATACTGCTGTTGCTATCTCTATAGGATCAGGATATATAGTAGTAATACATCTCCCCTTCAGCTCTATCTGTATACTGCTACTGCTATTTCTATGAGATCAGGATACATAGAAGGTATACACCTCCCCTCCAGCTCTATCTGTATACTGTCGCTATCTCTATGGGATCAAGATATATAGAAGATATACACCTCCCCTATAGCTCTATCAGTATACTGCTTCTATCACTATGTGATATGGATATAGTGTAGTTATACACCTCCCCTCCAGCTCTATCTTTATGCTGCTGCTGCTATCTCTATGGGATCGGGATATTTAGTAGTTAAACACCTCCCCTCCAGTTCTATCTGTATACTGCTGCTGTTATGTCTATGTGATTAGAATATATTTATCAGTTAAAACCCCTTTCCTCCCAGCTCTATCTGTATACTGCCTTTATCTCCGTGGGATCAGGATACATAGTAGTTATGCACCTCCCCTCCAGCTCTATCTGTATACTGCTGCTATCTCTATGGGATCAGGATATATAGTAGTTATACACCTCCCCTCCAGCTTTCTCTGTATACTGCTGCTCTGTCTATGGGATCAGGATATATAGTAGTTATACCCCTCCCTCCAGCTCTATCGGTATACTGCTGCTATCTCTATGGGATCAGGATATATAGTAGTTATACTCCTCCCTCCAGCTCTATCTGTATACTGCTGCTATCTCTATGGGATCAGGAGATATATAGTAGTTATACACCTCCCCTCCAGCTTTCTCTGTATACTGCTGCTCTGTCTATGGGATCAGGATATATAGTAGTTATACACCTCCCCTCCAGCTCTATCTGTATACTGCTGCTATCTCTATGGGATCAGGATATATAGTAGTTATACACCTCCCCTCCAGCTTTCTCTGTATACTGCTGCTCTGTCTATGGGATCAGGATATATAGTAGTTATACCCCTCCCTCCAGCTCTATCGGTATACTGCTGCTATCTCTATGGGATCAGGATATATAGTAGTTATACTCCTCCCTCCAGCTCTATCTGTATACTGCTGCTATCTCTATGGGATCAGGAGATATATAGTAGTTATACACCTCCCCTCCAGCTTTCTCTGTATACTGCTGCTCTGTCTATGGGATCAGGATATATAGTAGTTATACACCTCCCCTCCAGCTCTATCTGTATACTGCTGCTATCTCTATGGGATCAGGATATATAGTAGTTATACACCTCCCCTCCAGCTTTCTCTGTATACTGCTGCTCTGTCTATGGGATCAGGATATATCCTGCATTCACACATTGTTTTGCATCATTAGTTTTTTCTATTCTTGCTGTGATCTTCCCAAAACCTTTTTAGAAATTGTTCCTATTGCAATTGTAAAAGTAACAGCAGAAATGTGTATTTTTTATGGCGATTTTGGAAAATTGCAGCAAAAGAATGCAGTTAAAATATTTGAAAAATAATGGAAAAATTCAGCAAGTGAAAACAGCTTAATTGCTTGTCAATTGCTTCTATATAAAAATCTTAATAATTCCAGCACTTATTAGATGCTGTATATGCTCCACAGGAAGTTCATTTTTTTTTATTTCCTTTCTGTCTGACCACAGTGCTCTCTGCTGACACCTCTGTCCATGTCACGAACTGTCCAGAGTAGGAGCAAATCCCCATATCATACCTCTCCTGCTCTGGACGGTTCCTGACATGGACAGAGGTGTCAGCAGAGAGCACTGTGGTCAGACAGAAAGGAAATTCAAAAAGAAAAGAACTTACTGTGAAGCATACAGCAGCTGATACGTACTAGAAGGATTACGATTTTTAAATAGAAGTCATTTACAGATCTGTTTAACTTTCTGGCACCAGTAGATAAAAAAAAAAAAAAATCCAGTGGAGAACCCCTTTAAAGTCTTCAGTTCTTTAAAATTGTGTTTATAAGTCAAATCACTTTATCCTCATGAAGTGTGAACTGACCCCAACCCAACCATGAGTCTAATCAGTTCACCTGGGTGACTTCCCGCACCAGCAGAATAATTATATGACCAGGTGCAGTGATCAGACTTCACCTCCTCTCTCTCTGCAAAGTCAGGGGATCCATGGGAAATGTAGGCAGCATTAGGAAATCATTTCAGTGATGTAGTTGATACCACATCAGCTAAAACAGGTAAGCACAAGGCATACACAAGAACCGAGCTGATCGCGCTTCACACCCGGTGGGTGCCAGTTGCTATCATCATTCAGGACCCACGGTTAATGGCGGACAACACCAATAAGTCGGTGCGTCTTATACGGCGAATACACACCTATCGCGGCGGTCCCTGCGGCCATCGACGGATGGGACCCGCTGCTAATACAGGACATCACCGATCGCGGTGATGCCCTGTATTAACCCTTCAGACGCGGCGATCAAAGCTGACCGCCGCGTCTGAAGCGAAAGTGACACTAACTCGGCTGCTCAGTCGGGCTGTTCGGGACCACTGCGGTGAAATCACGGCGTCACGAACAGCTTACAGGACACCGAGAGGGACCTTACCTGCCTCCTCGGTGTCTGCTTCGTGCCGGGATCCCCTGTATGGCGGGCGCTCTCCTTCGTCGTCATCACGTCATCGCGCACGCCGTCCCGTCATCCCATAGGAGCGACGTGCGTAGCGACGTGATGACGGCGACGGAGAGCGTGGATCCCGGGGAAGAAGACGTCCGGAGCGTCGGGGACACCACGGGACGCGGAGACAGCGATGGAGCGACATCCAGGGCAGCGGTGACGGGTCCGGAGCGCCGGGGACACGTGAGTATTACCTCCTATCCAGTGGTCTTCAACCTGCGGACCTCCAGATGTTGCAAAACTACAACTCCCAGCATGCTGGGAGTTGTAGTTTTGCAACATCTGGAGGTCCGCAGGTTGAAGATCACTGTTGGGTTCCGAATCTTTTTTTTTCTAGATTTTGCACCTTTAAAATTGGGTGCGTCTTATATGCCGGTGCGTCCTATAGGGCGAAAAATACGGTAATTTGAATGTAAAAAGTGTAAAATAAAATATGTACAAAATTTTAATAAAAAGTTAATAAATGGGAATAAGCCCCTTCCCTAATTAAAGTTTGAATCACTCCATTTCCCATTGTTATAAATAAAAAAAATATAATGAAAAACGAACATAATCATATGTGGTACCGAACTATTCGTAAATGTACGAACTATTAAAATATAATGTTAATGAAGCCGCACAGTCAATGGCGTAAACATTAGAGATGAGCGAACTTACAGTAAATTTGATTCGTCACGAACTTCTCGGCTCAGCAGTTGAAGACTCAACATACAATGACAATCTGGACAAAGACAGTCCAGATCTGTGAAACTTGTCAATGGCCAAGAGAACTGACCAATCAGAATGGGCAATTTACTGGTAAAACACCTGTATTACTGAAGCGTATGCACTGACTGATGTCTGGTAGTGCCCCCTACAGTACAGGGAGGTATTACATGTTCTGTACTCTTTACCTGTATTCCTGAAGTGTATGCACTGACTGATGTCTGGTAGCGCCCCCTACAGTACAGGGAGGTATTACATGTTCTGTACTCTTTACCTGTATTACTGAAGCGTATGCACTGACTGGTGTCTGGTAGCGCCCCCTACAGTACAGGGAGGTATTACATGTTCTGTACTCTTTACCTGTATTACTGAAGCGTATGCACTGACTGGTAGCGCCCCCTACAGTACAGGGAGGTATTACATGTTCTGTACTCTTTACCTGTACCAGGGTTACCTGCTCCTTTGGACACCAGGTGAGGGCGACTCCATGTTACTTTTTCATGACATTGCGTGTTCTGTACAGGACCCCAAAGAACATCCTGCCCTCTACATAGACCAGTGTTTCCCAAGCAGGGTGCCTCCAGCTGTTGCAAAACTACAACTCCCATCATGCCCGGACAGCCTTTGGCTGTCCGGGCATGCTGGGAGTTGTAGTTTTGCAACAGCTGGAGGCTCCCTGCTTGGAAAACACTGACATAGACAGTGATTACAGCTCCCAGCAGATCTTTCTTACTTTTATATGTAAGGAATTTGCTTTATCTATATTAGTTATCTACTTATTTTTCTTTAATCCTCACTTTTTCCTATTTTTAGATGACATTTTGGGGCTTTAGAACCAATTACCAGGTTTCATTAGAGTTATGGTCTCAACATACAATGGTTTCAACATACAATGGTCGTCCCAGAACCAATTAATATTGTAACTTGAGGGACCACTGTATATCCTCAGAATGTAAGGTCACAAAAGACGATTCTACACAGAAGATCCTGGGGTAAATCCAGAAAGACTTCCAGCTTGTTACAATAATATAATCGGTCGTGACAAATAATGTCTTAGAGGCTTCACCAGTAAATCAGCGCAATTCATCTGAGACGGCTCCGAAATGACCGCAATAAAGAAGCTAAGGGAGGGATATAAGGGGAAATGAAGTTTACACACACACAAAAAAAAAAAAAAAAACTTGTGTCCTTAAGGGGTTAAAGAATGTCATGGCTGTCATACTAGTTCTCACCCAGCTTTCTCAGGATTAGATTTAAAGAGTACCTCTCATCAAAAAATGTTTTTATATTTTATAGTTTATAATATATTGAACACTTTTCTAATAGGGTTCTATTAAAAAAAAAAAAAAAAGATTCTTCATTGTGTTTTTGGTGTTTAAACTTTTGACCACTAGGGGTCTCCCTAGGAGTCCCTTTTGTTGGTGATTTCGGACTCACGCCGGCCTGGCGGCTGAGTCCGAAAGCTGATACTCAGCGCAGCTCTCGCCTGTCAATCAGACAGGCGGGAGTGAGCGCTGTGCGGGCATCCCTGCCAGGCGCGCTCCTGACTCTGCCGGCCAGCGTTGTCGTCAGGCTACTCCCACTGACAAGGAGAGCCGGTGTGAGGGGGAATTTTGCGACCCATGCAAACGTGCAAAATTCCACCTCACACCGTCCCTGCCCTGCACTCCGCCTGCATACAGGAAGAAGGGCAGAAGCGGCCCGGCAAGGCTTCAGATGACGTTGTGCCTGCCGGGCCCCGCCCACTTCCTCCCTTCTCAGACGCTAGGGTAGATAGATTTAGAGACAGGGACAGATGGGGAGGAGGATTAGGGAAAGTTTAGTTGATAATAGGTGCTCTTTAACTTAGAGAATTTAATCTTGACCTATTTTTGGTCATTGTTATGATTTTAGGCTGGGAGTTGTAGTTTTGCAGCAGCTGGAGGCACACCGGTTGGGAAACACTGCCCAAAGTGCACAAAAGCGATGCCCAGTGGGGCTCATGTCATCTGACGCCCAGTTATCCAGAACCACGGGTAACTGCTGTACATTCAGTGTGGAAGAATGGCGCGCAGAGAAACACCTTTGTAGAATTTATGTCAGCATGCCAGTTTATTTATTTATTTATCTATTTATTTATTTAATTATAATTGATTTATGTATTTGCTTTATTTACTTCTTTATTTTTTATAATTTAGAATTTACAATTTATTCTTTATTTCTTTATAATGTATTTTTTTTATCATGTATTATTTTTTATTTATCATTTATAAGAATGAATTTATTTATGTATTAATCAATTTATTTGATTACATTTATTTATTTATTTATTTACTTCTTTATTTATTTTTAAAGAAAAGGGTAAATATGTAACAACATTTTAACATAAAAAGTTTGAATCCAAACCATGAAGGAGAATACATTTTGTCGACAATAAATCTTGCCCATTAAAACCTGTTTGGCCAGTGAGAGTTTAGGAATAACACGACTGTAGGAGGTGAATGGCCATCACTAGCAGGAGCTATTAAAGGGGCAGCGTCCTAATCTCTTCACTTTTCTCATTTCCATTTTCCATCCCATTTTAATCTGATTCATATTCCATCTCATGTCCATTATTTCCCTTTTCTCTTATCCATATTCCATCTCTCATTTCCTTCCTCTACCATTTCTTTCATTCCTATTTTTATTTTCTACTATATCCATTCCTCTCTCTTTTCATCCCATTCCATTTCTCATTTCCCCTCCACATTACTTCCATTTTCCTCTTTCCATGATAATTATCTGTTCCTTCCATTTCCTTTATTAACTTTTTTACTTCCCTTTTCCCATCCTCTTCTTTTTTTCCCTCCCCATTCCATTCCCTTTCCCTTTTCTTATTGATTTCTTTTGCTATGTTCATTCTCTTCCCTTTTTTATTTTTCCTTATATTTTCCTTCACTATCTTTTCATTTCCCTTTTCTTCCCCTTTCGTGTCCTTTCTTTTCCTTTTCATCTTCCCATTTTTCTTTCAGACCCTTTTCCTTTCTCTTTCTCTTTTTCTTACCTTTTCATTTTCATTCCCATTTCCCATTCCAATGTTCTCTTTTCTGTCCTTTCTCTTTACTTTTTATATGGTTTTGCTTTTCTTCCTCACCTTTCTTTATCTTCCATTCCCCTCTCTTTTCATGTCCTTTCTTTTTCCTTACCTTTCTCAATTCTCTTCATATGTCCCCTCTCTTGACCTTTACTCTCCATTTCCTTTCCTTTCCCTTACAGTCTTACTTCCTGTTTCCCTTTCACTCCCCTTTCCTTCTCTTTTTTCCTTTTTTTCCGTTCTTTTTCCATTTTTCTTCCATTCCCTTCTCTTTTCCTTCCATTTCCTTCTTTTTTTCCTTTTACTTCTCATTTCTCTTTCAATCCCTCTTACTTTCTCTTTTCCTCTCCTTACTTTTCATGTTAATTTTCTTTTCTGTCCTTTCTTGTTTCTTTAAGGTTTCTGTCTTTATCTCCCATTCTCTTTTCATGTCCTTTCCCTTTCCTTACCATTCCCAACTCCCTTCTCATTCCCCTTTTCTTGTAATTTCCTCTCCCATTTCCTTTCCCATTTTATTTCCCTTATTATTTTCTTATTTCTAATTTATTTATCATTTGCCTTACACTCTCTCCCTCTCTTTTTTCATTCCCTTTCTTTTCAATTTTATTTCCAATTTCCCTTACACTTTCATTCCCCTCTCTTTTCCTTCTTTTCCCATTTTACTTCTCATTTCCTTTAACACTGATATTTCTATGTTCATTCACTTTTTAGTCCGTTGTTTCCTTTTTTGTTTTTCTATCCCTTCTCATCTATATCTTCCTCTTTCCTTCTATTATTTCCTTATTCCTTCCCCTTCCTTTCTCACTTCCCTTTCTATGTTCAATTACGTTTTAGCCCTTTCTTTTTCCTTTATTTTAGCTTTTCTATTCCTTCTCATGTATCTTCATCTTCCTCTTCCCTGCTATCATGTCCTTTTTCCTTCTCATCTTCCTCTTCCCTCCAATCATTTCCTTTTTCCTTCTCATCTTCCTCTTCCCTCCAATCATTTCCTTTTTCCTTCTCATCTTCCTCTTCCCTCCAATCATTTCCTTTTTCCTTCTCATCTTCCTCTTCCCTCCAATCATTTCCTTTTTCCTTCTCATCTTCCTCTTCTTTTTTCTTTCATTTCTCATCTTTCTTTATCTTTCTATTTCCTCCGATCATTCCCTTTTTCCTTCTCCTCTTCCTCTTTCCTTCTATTAATTCCTTATTCCTACCCCCTTCCTTTCTCACTTCCCTTTCTATGTTCAATCACTTTTTAGCCCTTTCTGTTTCCTTTATTTTAGATTTTCTATCCCTTCTCATCTTCCTCTTCCATCCTATCATTTCCTTTTTCCTTCTCTTTTAAAAAAAAGTTTTTCTTTCATTTCTCATCTTTCTTTATCATTCTCTTTCCTCCGATAATTTCCTTTTTCCTTCTCATCTTCCTCTTCCCTCCAATCATTTCCTTTTTCCTTCTCATCTTCCTCTTCCCTCCAATCATTTCCTTTTTCCTTCTCGTCTTCCTCTTCCCTCCAATCATTTCCTTTTTCCTTCTCGTCTTCCTCTTCCCTCCAATCATTTCCTTTTTCCTTCTCATCTTCCTCTTCCCTCCAATCATTTCCTTTTTCCTTCTCACCTTCCTCTTCCCTCCAATCATTTCCTTTTTCCTTCTCATCTTCCTCTTCCCTCCAATAATTTCCTTTTTCCTTCTCATCTTCCTCTTCCCTCCAGTCATTTCCTTTTTCCTTCTCTCTTTTTCGAAAGTTTTTCTTTCATTTCTCATCTTTCTTTATCTTTCTATTTCCTCCGATCATTCCCTTTTTCCTTCTCCTCTTCCTCTTTCCTTCTATTAATTCCTTATTCCTACCCCCTTCCTTTCTCACTTCCCTTTCTATGTTCAATCACTTTTTAGCCCTTTCTGTTTCCTTTATTTTAGATTTTCTATCCCTTCTCATCTTCCTCTTCCCTCCAATCATTTCCTTTTTCCTTCTCGTCTTCCTCTTCCCTCCAATCATTTCCTTTTTCCTTCTCATTTCCTTTTTCTTCCCTTTCTTTATCATTTCCATCTCTTCTTCTTTCGTTCTATTATCCTATCACAGATGAATGTTCTATTTCCGTTTTCTGCTGTAAAACTTTCCGCCGTTTCCTGTGATCACTGGATTTCCTCCTCTTCTTCCTGTATCATTTGGATCCCTACATTTCCCTAATACTTAATGTACATATCCTCAGAATGTAAGGTCACAAAAGACGATTCTACACAGAAGATCCTGGGGGAAATCCAGAAAGACTTCCGGCTTGTTACAATAATATAATCGGTCGTGACAAATAATGTCTCAGAGGCTTCACCAGTAAATCAGCGCAATTCATCTGAGACGGCTCCGAAATGACCGCAATAAAGAAGCTAAGGGAGGGATCTAAGGGGAAATGAAGATTACAAATAGCAACTAGACTACAGATCTCATTCCTATCCTAGTTTATTTATTTATTATTTATTTATTTTTTAAGTAATTTGGGTAATTAGCTCCACTATTACAGACCATAAACCAGTGGTCTCAAACTGTGGCCCTCCAGATGTTGCAAAAATTTAACTCCCAGCATGCCCGGACAGCCAACGGCTGTCCAGGCATGCTGGGAGTTGAATTTTTGCAACATCTGGAGGGCCACATTTTCAGACCACTGCCATAAACTACAATTGTTTAACCTGATCTTACAGACATATTTCTGCTTTCTGCCTGTTCCACATCTGTTTCTAACCTAGGAAAAGTTCGCTTAAAGGGGTATTCCGGTGAATAAAAATGTTTTTACATAAACCTGTGTCATACAGTTCTACAGATTTGTAAATTACTTCTATTTAAAAAGATTAATCCTTCCAGTACTTATCAGCTGCTGTATGCTCCACAGGAAGTTGTGTTGTTCTTTCCTGTCTGACCACAGTGCTCTCTGCTGACACCTCTGTCCATGTCAGGAACTGTCCAGAGCAGGAACAAATCTCCACAGCAAACCTCTCCTGCTCTGGACAGTTCCTGACACGGACAGAGGTGTCAGCAGTGAGCACTGTGGGCAGACTGGAAAGAACTACTCAACTTCCTCTTTAGCATAAAGCAGCTGATAAGTACTGGAAGGATTAAGATTTTTTTTTTAATAGAAGTAATTTACAAATCTGTTTTTCTTTCCGGCACCAGTTGATTAGAAAACATTTATTTTTCCCCCGGAGTACCCCTTAAAAAAGCACTCTGGGATCTTCTCATGTTTACATAGTGCAGCACAGGCTATTATTAGAGAATAATGTAGAGATTCTTGTTTATATCTTGTGCTTTTCTGTTTTAGCTGATGTGCTAGGCATGGAGTTTTCAGCCATATTGGTCATTTTTTATGGAACAGCAATGATTTCCCAATGCTGCCTACATTTCCAATGAATCCTCTGGCTTTGCAGAGAGAGAGAGAGAGAGAGGTAGTGAGGTCTCATCACTGCATATCACCTAAAGAGAGCAACATTCAATGAGCCAGACGGCAGCAACCAGAAGCCTAAACTGCTGAAATCATAAGAGGGTTGCTGTCAGTTCACACTATGTGCAATTTTGATGCATTTTTGTATACAAAGTGTAATTTTTAGAGAAATGTTGCCTTGTGGAAAAAGTGATTTTATCTATAAACACAATTGAGGCATTTTATAAAGTCTTCCGGCTGTGTTCACATGTTGCATATCTACAGTATTTGTGGAAAGTTTTCACCATGTTTTGGCTGTGTTTTTGCTACAATTTTCCATGATTATTTTTATAACAATTTGTGTTACTCCAGTAAATAGTATCATTTTTTGTCATCATACATCAGGATCCCATAGAGATATCAGCAGTATATAGGAAAAGTTGGAGGGGAGGGGTATAACTACTAATTATTCTGATCCCATAGATACAGCAGCAGTATACAGATAGAGCTGGAAGGGGAGGGGCATAACTACTATGTATCCTGATCCCATAGAGATAGCAGCGGTATACAGATAGAGCTGGAGTGGAGGTGAATTATTTCTATATAGCCTGATCCGAAAGAGATAGCAGAAGCAGTATACAGAAAGAACTGGAGGGGAGGTGTATAACTACTAAATATACTAATCCCATGAGATAGCAGCAGCAGTATACAGATAGAGTTGGAGGGGAGGTGTATAACTACTATATATATCCTGATCCCATAGAAATGTCAGCAGTATACAGATAGAGCTGGAGCGGAGGTGAATTACTTTTTATATAACCTTATATATCCTGATCCCATAGAGATAGTAGCAGTATACAGATAGAGCTGGAGGGAGGTGTATAACTACTATATATCCTGATCCCATAGAGATAGCAGCAGTATACAGATAGAACTGGGTTTGAAGGTATATAACTATTATATATTTGGATACCATAGAGATATCAGCAGTATGCAGATAGAGCTGGAGGGAAGGTGCACAACTACTATATATACTGATCCCATAGAGATAGCAGCAGTATACAGACAGAGCTGGAGGGGTGGTGGATTACTATTATATCCTGATCCCATGAGATAGCAGAAGCAGTATACAGATAGAGCTGGAGGGGACAGGTGTAACTACTATATATATACTGATCCCATAGAGATAGCAGCAGTATACAGATAGACCTTTAAGGGAGGTGTATAACTAATATATATCCTGATCCCATAAATAGAGCAGCAGTATACAGATAGAGCTGGAGGGGTGCTGAATACTGCTGCTGCTATCCCATAGTTGTCAGTAAATACATCTCGTATTTGTTAATAAAGATGAACTTATTGTGCTACTTCTTAGGATGCGTTCACACTGCGGACTCTCAGCTCGCGGAATTCCATGAGCGGAAATTCCGTCTGGCGGCCACCGCCAAAAATACTCCGTTGCTAGGGCTGCAGGGCACTGAGCCAGTGCAGTGCTCACGGAATCCGCGCAAAGAAAAAAAATGTTCTTTCTTTGCGCTGAACAATTCGCCTCTTAAATTCCGCAGTGTGAACGGGTGTCGCGGAGACCCAGTCACACTAATGTTAAGTTCACACTGCTGAACTACACTCGCGGAATTACGCGGGAATTCCGTAGTGTGAATGTAGAGTTCTTGCTCTGGGTGAAATGACAATAAGTTAGTGAACCCGGCCAATGGTCTCCTCCTATCTGGTGCAGGGGGACTCTGTCCGACTGCATATACCAGGCCGCCTGCCAGCAATCTCCACTGCAATGTAGAGTAAATGGAGGCGGCAGAATCTGCAGCTATATATCACTGCGTAGTGTGTTATTTCACTCTCTACAGAAGATGAAAAACCATTACACCGATATAACCAGCTAAAATAATCCTGGAGCAAAATGTAGTGAACCGAAGAGAGTACCCGGGGCGGCTGCAAAACCTGACAACAGAAAAGTGACATGTGTCATAGAGGCCAATGAATATAACTGCAGAACAAGGAATTACACATCACGACCTGATGCTAAATACACGTCACAACGGTAATAAACATGTAATGGTCAGGAAACACTTCAAAGAGACATACAGGAATATAATTACTATAATACTGCTCCTATATACAGGAATATAATTACTATAATACTGCTCCTATATACAGGAATAAAACTACTATAATACTGCTCATATATACAAGAATATAACTACTATAATACTGCCTCCTATATACAAGAATATAACTTCTATAATACTGCTCCTATATACAAGAATATAACTACTATAATACTGCTCCTATATACAAGAATATAACTACTATAATACTACTTCTATATACAAGAATATAACTACTATAATACTGCTCCTATATACAAGAATATAACTGCTATAATACTACCTTCTATATACAAGAATATAACTGCTATAATACTGCTCCTATATACAAGAATAAAACTACTTTAATACTGCTCATATATACAAGAATATAACTACTATAATACTACCTTCTATATACAAGAATATAACTACTATAATACTGCATCCTATATACAAGAATATAACTACTATAATACTGCTCCTATATACAAGAATATAACTACTATAATACTGCTCCTATATACAAGAATATAACTACTATAATACTGCCTCCTATATACAAGAATATAACTACTATAATACTGCCTCCTATATACAAGAATATAACTACTATAATACTGCTTCTATATACAAGAATATAACTACTATAATACTGCTCCTATATACAAGAATATAACTACTATAATACTGCACCTATATACAAGAATATAACTACTATAATACTGCCTCCTATATACAAGAATATAACTACTATAATACTGCTCCTATATACAAGAATATAACTACTATAATACTGCTCCTATATACAAGAATATAACTACTATAATACTGCTCCTATATACAAGAATATAACTACTATAATACTGCTCCTATATACAAGAATATAACTACAATAATACTGTTTCCTATATACAAGAATATAACTACTATAATACTGCCTCCTATGTACAAGAATATAACTACTATAATACTGCTCCTATATACAAGAATATAACTACTATAATACTGCCTCCTATATACAAGAATATAACTACTATAATACTGCCCCTATATACAAGAATATAACTACTATAATACTGCCTCCTATATACAAGAATATAACTACTATAATACTGCTCCTATATACAAGAATATAACTACTATAATACTGCTCCTATATACAAGAATATAACTACTATAATACTGCACCTATATACAAGAATATAACTACTATAATACTGCCTCCTATATACAAGAATATAACTACTATAATACTGCTCCTATATACAAGAATATAACTACTATAATACTGCTCCTATATACAAGAATATAACTACTATAATACTGCTCCTATATACAAGAATATAACTACTATAATACTGCTCCTATATACAAGAATATAACTACTATAATACTGCTCCTATATACAAGAATATAACTACTATAATACTGCTCCTATATACAAGGATATAACTACTATAATACTGCTCCTATATACAAGAATATAACTACTATAATACTGTTTCCTATATACAAGAATATAACTACTATAATACTGCTCCTATATACAAGAATATAACTACTATAATACTGCTCCTATATACAAGAATATAACTACTATAATACTGCTCCTATATACAAGAATATAACTACTATAATACTGCTCCTATATACAAGAATATAACTACTATAATATTGCTCCTATATACAAGAATATAACTACTATAATACTGCTCCTATATACAAGAATATAACTACTATAATACTGCTCCTATATACAAGAATATAACTACTATAATACTGCTGCTATATACAAGAATATAACTACTATAATACTGCTGCTATATACAAGACTATAACTACTATAATACTGCTGCTATATACAAGAATATAACTACTATAATACTGCTCCTATATACAAGAATATAACTACTATAATACTGCTCCTATATACAAGAATATAACTACTATAATACTGCTCCTATATACAAGAATATAACTACTATAATACTGCTCCTACATACAAGAAAATAACTACTATAATACTGCTCCTATATACAAGAATATAACTACTATAATACTGCTCCTATATACAAGAATATAACTACTATAATACTGCTCCTATATACAAGAATATAACTACTATAATACTGCTCCTATATACAAGAATATAGCTACTATAATACTGCTCCTATATACAAGAATATAACTACTATAATACTGCTCCTATATACAAGAATATAACTACTATAATACTGCTCCTATATACATGAATATAACTACTATAATACTGCTCCTATATACAAGAATATAACTACTATAATACTGCTCCTATATACAAGAATATAACTACTATAATACTGCTCCTATAGACAAGAATATAACTACTATAATACTGCTCCTATATTCAAGAATATAACTACTATAATACTGCCCCCCTATATACAAGAATATAACTACTATAATACTGCTCCTATATACAAGAATATAACTACTATAATACTGCCTCCTATATACAAGAATATAACTACTATAATACTGCCTTCGTACACAAAAAATAGGCCAATGGTTCAATCATTGGATTCTTTTTCTTGTTTTGGCTCTCTTCTGTATTGTCACCTATAGTTTCCATAGTACCGCCATATCTCTATACATTGATCTGTTCCCTTCTCCAGTCTCTTGAAGGCCATTCTGTCTTCTCCGTCTTCATCTCCTTTGTTCTCTCCCCTGTAGCAGTGACATGCGGTGATGTGGTGGCGGTGTATAGATCTACTATCCCCCTTGTATATTTGCAAATGTGTGGGAGGAGAATATTACTGGAAATATTTAATTAAATCCAATGTTGGAGATGAATAAACATTTCGGGGTCAGAGTTTTTCCTCTCATATTTTCAAAACTGATCATCAATATTTTTCAAGTAAAGGGATAATCGCAATATATGAGACAGAAAATGACAAAGATTAAGCTTAAACTATTTTTCTGTCTCATATCTATCTATCTATCTCATATCTATCTCATATCTATCTATCTCATATCTATCTCATATCTATCTCATATCTATCTCATATCTATCTATCTATCTCATATCTATCTATCTCATATCTATCTATCTATCTCATATCTATCTCATATCTATCACATATCTATCTACATATCTCATATCTATCTCATATCTATCTATCTCATATCTATCTATCTCATATCTATCTATCTATCATATCTATCTCATATCTATCTATCTCATATCTATCTATCTCATATCTATCTATCTATCATATCTATCTCATATCTATCTATCTCATATCTATCTATCTCATATCTATCTATCTCATATCTATCTATCTATCTATCATATCTATCTATCTCATATCTATCTATCTCATATCTATCTATCTCATATCTATCTCATATCTATCTATCTATCTCATATCTATCTATCTCATATCTATCTATCTCACATCTATCTCATATCTATCTATCTCATATCTATCTATCTCATATCTATCTATCTCATATCTATCTATCTCATATCTATCTATCTCATATCTATCTCATATCTATCTCATATCTATCTCATATCTATCTATCTCATATTTATCTCATATCTATCTATCTCATATCTATCTCATATCTATCTATCCATATCATATCTATGTCATATCTATCTAATATCTATCGTCTATCTATCTCATATCTATCTATCTATCTATCTATCAAGTTCATATCTATTTATCTATCTCATATCTATATATCTATCTATCTCATATCTATCTATCTATCTATCTATCCATATCATATCTATCTATCCATATCATATCTATCTATCTCATATCTATCTATCTCATATCTATCTTCTATCTATCTATCTTATATCTATCTTCTATCTATCTATCTATCTTATATCTATCTATCTATCTATCTATCAATTTCATATCTATCTATCTATCTCATATCTATCTCATATCTATCTCATATCTATCTATGTATCTATCTATCTATATATCTCATATCTATTTATCTATTTCATTTCTATCATCTATCTATCTCTAAATAATAGGGCTTTATAGCAAGTTACTGAATGGGCTCTACTTCTGTGATGGTTAATTTCATAATATATCTGTATAGGGGGCGCTGTTCTTCTGAAGTGATTAATAATACAATCCTTACTTCCTGTTGCCCCCACCAGGGGGAGCTCAGTGCATGTTCACTTCTGCGATCACAACTGGTCTCAGAGGGAGCTGTAGAAACCTGTGTATAGCTCCCCCGGTGGTGGCTGCAGGTAGTCACAATGACATTGGAGTTCACCCCTGATCTGTGACGGCCTTAATCTGAGGTTTCCAATAAAGTTGGGATATGACGCATGAATCTCATTATTCTCAGTTTTTATTAAATTTATTAAAATTCTCTAGTTTTATCACCAGTTTGAGCGCTGGGATTCTTTATATGAAGGTAATGTTTATTTTCTGGATTTAGACGTTTTGCTGCTATTAAAGGCGTGAAAAATGAACCAGTCTGAATATATAATGGAGGCCAGATCAGTCCGTACTGTCATGGCGGCGTATGTGGGGGAAGGGATGATGTATACGGGGGGCGACCAGCACTGCTATAATACAAGACAGCATGGAGGGCGAGAACTGGGGATTGTATGTTACAGCATGGAATAAAGGTAGATAAATAGATAGATATGAGATAGATAGATAGATAGATAGATAGATAGATATGAGATAGATAGATAGATATGAGATAGATAGATATGAGATAGATAGATAGATATGAGATAGATAGATAGATATGAGATAGATAGATAGATAGATAGATATGAGATAGATAGATAGATAGATAGATAGATATGAGATAGATAGATAGATAGATAGATAGATATGAGATAGATAGATATGAGATAGATGGATATGAGATAGATAGATAGATAGATAGATAGATAGATATGAGATAGATAGATATGAGATAGATAGATAGATAGATATGAGATAGATATGAGATAGATATGAGATAGATATGAGATAGATAGATAGATAGATATGAGATAGATAGATAGATATGAGATAGATAGATAGATATGAGATAGATAGATATGAGATAGATAGATAGATAGATATGAGATAGATATGAGATAGATATGAGATAGATATGAGATAGATAGATAGATATGAGATAGATAGATAGATATGAGATAGATAGATAGATATGAGATAGATAGATAGATAGATATGAGATAGATAGATATATAGATAGATAGATAGATAGATAGATATGAGATAGATAGATAGATAGATAGATAGATATGAGATAGATAGATAGATAGATATGAGATAGATATGAGATAGATATGAGATAGATATGAGATAGATAGATAGATAGATAGATATGAGATAGATAGATAGATATGAGATAGATAGATAGATATGAGATAGATAGATAGATATGAGATAGATAGATATATAGATAGATAGATAGATAGATAGATATGAGATAGATAGGTAGATAGATATGAGATAGATAGATATGAGATAGATAGATAGATAGATAGATAGATAGATATATATGAGATAGATAGATATGAGATAAATAGATAGATATGAGATAGATAGATAGATAGATAGATATGAGATAAATAGATAGATAGATATGAGATAGATAGATAGATATGAGATAGATAGGTAGATGGATATGAGATAGATAGATATGAGATAGATAGATAGACAGATATTAGATAGATAGATATGAGATAGATAGATATGAGATAGATAGATAGATAGATAGATAGATATGAGATAGATAGATGTGAGATAGATAGATATGAGATAGATAGATATGAGATAGATAGATATGAGATAGATAGATATGAGATAGATAGATAGATAGATATGAGATAGATAGATAGATGTGAGATAGATAGATATGAGATAGATATGAGAGAGATAGATAGATATGAGATAGATATGAGATAGATAGATATGAGGTAGATAGATAGATATGAGATAGATAGATGTGAAATAGATAGATAGATATGAGATAGATAGATAGATAGATAGATAGATGTGAAATAGATAGATAGATATGAGATAGATAGATAGATATGAGATAGATAGATAGATAGATATGAGATAGATAGATGTGAAATAGATAGATAGATAGATAGATGTGAAATAGATAGATAGATATGAGATAGATAGATAGATATGAGATAGATAGATAGATAGATAGTGTTCTGCTCAGATCTCTATGATTCCACTTCGCTCGTCCACGGTTGACGACTATAGTGACGCCACCTTCTCTTCCTGTTTAACAAATGAGCACTTTAACTCTTTAGTGTCCCCTCCAGAGATCAGGGATGGAGTATAAGAGGTTAATAGAGTGGGGATGCGATGTCTGGAGGGGAGGTTGAACGACCTATGGAAAGGGGTAGAAAAGATGTGGGGCTCAAGAGATTAGGGCTCTACCCATAAAGTGCCCTCCTCATAAGTGATAGGACTGAGCTGACAGCCGAGGACTGTGTGAGGGAACATCCTCCTGATAAGTGATAGGACTGAGCTGACAGCTGAGGACTGTGTGAGGGAACATCCTCCTGATAAGTGATAGGACTGAGCTGACAGCTGAGGACTGTGTGAGGGAACATCCTCCTGATAAGTGATAGGACTGAGCTGACAGCTGAGGACTGTGTGAGGGAACATCCTCCTGATAAGTGATAGGACTGAGCTGACAGCCGAGGACTGTGTGAGGGAACATCCTCCTGATAAGTGATAGGACTGAGCTGACAGCCGAGGACTGTGTGAGGGAACATCCTCCTGATAAGTGATAGGACTGAGCTGACAGCCGAGGACTGTGTGAGGGAACATCCTCCTGATAAGTGATAGGACTGAGCTGACAGCCGAGGACTGTGTGAGGGAACATCCTCCTGATAAGTGATAGGACTGAGCTGACAGCTGAGGACTGTGTGAAGGAACATTCCCCTGATAAGCGATAGGACTGAGCTGACAGCCGAGGACTGTGTGAGGGAACATCCTCCTGATAAGTGATAGGACTGAGCTGACAGCCGAGGACTGTGTGAGGGAACATCCTCCTGATAAGTGATAGGACTGAGCTGACAGCCGAGGACTGTGTGAGGGAACATCCTCCAGATAAGTGATAGGACTGAGCTGACAGCTGAGGACTGTGTGAGGGAACATCCTCCTCATAAGTGATAGGACTGAGCTGACAGCTGAGGACTGTGTGAGGGAACATTCCCCTGATAAGCGATAGGACTGAGCTGACAGCCGAGGACTGTGTGAGGGAACATCCTCCTGATAAGTGATAGGACTGAGCTGACAGCCGAGGACTGTGTGAGGGAACATCCTCCTGATAAGTGATAGGACTGAGCTGACAGCCGAGGACTGTGTGAGGGAACATCCTCCAGATAAGTGATAGGACTGAGCTGACAGCTGAGGACTGTGTGAGGGAACATCCTCCTCATAAGTGATAGGACTGAGCTGACAGCTGAGGACTGTGTGAGGGAACATTCCCCTGATAAGCGATAGGACTGAGCTGACAGCCGAGGACTGTGTGAGGGAACATCCTCCTGATAAGTGATAGGACTGAGCTGACAGCCGAGGACTGTGTGAGGGAACATCCTCCTGATAAGTGATAGGACTGAGCTGACAGCTGAGGACTGTGTGAGGGAACATCCTCCAGATAAGTGATAGGACTGAGCTGACAGCCGAGGACTGTGTGAGGGAACATCCTCCTGATAAGTGATAGGACTGAGCTGACAGCCGAGGACTGTGTGAGGGAACATCCTCCTGATAAGTGATAGGACTGAGCTGACAGCTGAGGACTGTGTGAGGGAACATCCTCCAGATAAGTGATAGGACTGAGCTGACAGCCGAGGACTGTGTGAGGGAACATCCTCCAGATAAGTGATAGGACTGAGCTGACAGCTGAGGACTGTGTGAGGGAACATCCTCCTCATAAGTGATAGGACTGAGCTGACAGCTGAGGACTGTGTGAGGGAACATTCCCCTGATAAGCGATAGGACTGAGCTGACAGCCGAGGACTGTGTGAGGGAACATCCTCCTGATAAGTGATAGGACTGAGCTGACAGCCGAGGACTGTGTGAGGGAACATCCTCCTGATAAGTGATAGGACTGAGCTGACAGCCGAGGACTGTGTGAGGGAACATCCTCCAGATAAGTGATAGGACTGAGCTGACAGCTGAGGACTGTGTGAGGGAACATCCTCCTCATAAGTGATAGGACTGAGCTGACAGCTGAGGACTGTGTGAGGGAACATTCCCCTGATAAGCGATAGGACTGAGCTGACAGCCGAGGACTGTGTGAGGGAACATCCTCCTGATAAGTGATAGGACTGAGCTGACAGCCGAGGACTGTGTGAGGGAACATCCTCCTGATAAGTGATAGGACTGAGCTGACAGCTGAGGACTGTGTGAGGGAACATCCTCCAGATAAGTGATAGGACTGAGCTGACAGCCGAGGACTGTGTGAGGGAACATCCTCCTGATAAGTGATAGGACTGAGCTGACAGCCGAGGACTGTGTGAGGGAACATCCTCCTGATAGAAGTGATAGGACTGAGCTGACAGCTGAGGACTGTGTGAGGGAACATCCTCCAGATAAGTGATAGGACTGAGCTGACAGCCGAGGACTGTGTGAGGGAACATCCTCCTGATAAGTGATAGGACTGAGCTGACAGCTGAGGACTGTGTGAGGGAACATCCTCCTGATAAGTGATAGGACTGAGCTGACAGCTGAGGACTGTGTGAGGGAACATCCTCCTGATAAGTGATAGGACTGAGCTGACAGCTGAGGACTGTGTGAGGGAACATCCTCCTGATAAGTGATAGGACTGAGCTGACAGCTGAGGACTGTGTGAGGGAACATCCTCCTGATAAGTGATAGGACTGAGCTGACAGCCGAGGACTGTGTGAGGGAACATCCTCCTGATAAGTGATAGGACTGAGCTGACAGCTGAGGACTGTGTGAGGGAACATCCTCCTGATAAGTGATAGGACTGAGCTGACAGCCGAGGACTGTGTGAGGGAACATCCTCCTGATAAGTGTGATAGGACTGAACTGACAGCCGAGGACTGTGTGAGGGAACATCCTCCTGATAAGTGATAGGACTGAGCTGACAGTTGAGGACTGTGTGAGGGAACATCCTCCTGATAAGTGATAGGACTGAGCTGACAGCCGAGGACTGTGTGAGGGAACATCCTCCAGATAAGTGATAGGACTGAGCTGACAGCCGAGGACTGTGTGAGGGAACATCCTCCTGATAAGTGATAGGACTGAGCTGACAGCCGAGGACTGTGTGAGGGAACATCCTCCTGATAAGTGATAGGACTGAGCTGACAGCCGAGGACTGTGTGAGGGAACATCCTCCTGATAAGTGATAGGACTGAGCTGACAGCCGAGGACTGTGTGAGGGAACATCCTCCTGATAAGTGATAGGACTGAGCTGACAGCCGAGGACTGTGTGAGGGAACATCCTCCTGATAAGTGATAGGACTGAGCTGACAGCTGAGGACTGTGTGAGGGAACATCCTCCTTATAAGGGATAGGACTGAGCTGACAGCCAAGGACTGTGTGAGGGAACATCCTCCTGATAAGTGATAGGACTGAGCTGACAGCCGAGGACTGTGTGAGGGAACATCCTCCTGATAAGTGATAGGACTGAGCTGACAGCCGAGGACTGTGTGAGGGAACATCCTCCTGATAAGTGATAGGACTGAGCTGACAGCTGAGGACTGTGTGAGGGAACATCCTCCTGATAAGTGATAGGACTGAGCTGACAGCCGAGGACTGTGTGAGGGAACATCCTCCTGATAAGTGATAGGACCTGAGCTGACAGCTGAGGACTGTGTGAGGAACATCCTCCTGATAAGTGATAGGACTGAGCTGACAGCCAAGGACTGTGTGAGGGAACATCCTCCTGATAAGTGATAGGACTCAGCTGACAGCCGAGGACTGTGTGAGGGAACATCCTCCTGATAAGTGATAGGACTGAGCTGACAGCCGAGGACTGTGTAAGGGAACATCCTCCTGATAAGTGATAGGACTGAGCTGACAGCCGAGGACTGTGTGAGGGAACATCCTCCTGATAAGTGATAGGACTGAGCTGACAGCCGAGGACTGTGTGAGGGAACATCCTCCTGATAAGTGATAGGACTGAGCTGACAGCCGAGGACTGTGTGAGGGAACATCGTCCTGATAAGTGATAGGACTGAGCTGACAGCCGAGGACTGTGTGAGGGAACATCCTCCTGATAAGTGATAGGACTGAGCTGACAGCCGAGGACTGTGTGAGGAACATCCTCCTGATAAGTGATAGGACTGAGCTGACAGCCGAGGACTGTGTGAGAGGAACATCCTCCTGATAAGTGATAGGACTGAGCTGACAGCGAGGACTGTGTGAGGGAACATCCTCCTGATAAGTGATAGGACTGAGCTGACAGCCGAGGACTGTGTGAGGGAACATCCTCCTGATAAGTGATAGGACTGAGCTGACAGCTGAGGACTGTGTGAGGGAACATCCTCCTGATAAGTGATAGGACTGAGCTGACAGCTGAGGACTGTGTGAGGGAACATCCTCCTGATAAGTGATAGGACTGACTGACAGCTGAGGACTGTGTGAGGACATCCTCCTGATAAGTGATAGGACTGAGCTGACAGCCGAGGACTGTGTGAGGGAACATCCTCCTGATAAGTGATAGGACTGAGCTGACAGCCGAGGACTGTGTGAGGGAACATCCTCCTGATAAGTGATAGGACTGAGCTGACAGCCTGAGGACTGTGTGAGGGAACATCCTCCTGATAAGTGATAGGACTGAGCTGACAGCCGAGGACTGTGTGAGGGAACATCCTCCTGATAAGTGATAGGACTGAGCTGACAGCCGAGGACTGTGTGAGGGAACATCCTCCTGATAAGTGATAGGACTGAGCTGACAGCCGAGGACTGTGTGAGGGAACATCCTCCTGATAAGTGATAGGACTGAGCTGACAGCCGAGGACTGTGTGAGGGAACATCCTCCTGATAAGTGATAGGACTGAGCTGACAGCCGAGGACTGTGTGAGGGAACATCCTCCTGATAAGTGATAGGACTGAGCTGACAGCTGAGGACTGTATGAGGGAACATCCTCCTGATAAGTGATAGGACTGAGCTGACAGCCGAGGACTGTGTGAGGGAACATCCTCCTGATAAGTGATAGGACTGAGCTGACAGCCGAGGACTGTGTGAGGGAACATCCTCCTGATAAGTGATAGGACTGAGCTGACAGCCGAGGACTGTGTGAGGGAACATCCTCCTGATAAGTGATAGGACTGAGCTGACAGCCGAGGACTGTGTGAGGGAACATCCTCCTGATAAGTGATAGGACTGAGCTGACAGCCGAGGACTGTGTTGAGGACTGCGGTTCTAGGTAAGGCTCCTGTGCAGAGAACAGGAGATCAGAATGGGTTCTCCAGAGTTGACGGTGTTTTCCTTCTAGTAATATTATATTTTTAAAAGTTCAAATAACAGATTCACCTAATGTGACTGTAACCACTAAGATTTTGTTCCTTACCTAAATTGTAACCATCAGGATTGTTGTGCCACTGGCTGTGAGGAAGTGTTAAAGCATTAGCGTCATTTGGATAAACATTTGACATGTTGTCCGGACATCTCTGCAATGTCAAGTTGCAGGTGGGTGAAGTGCACTGCAGCGCGCCTCGCTCCCCAACTGTCACTGAAAAAGTCCATAGAGAGAAAGGTCAGATGGAGCGAATGGCCAGGGAGT